>NC_053518.1:89235164-89535164 GCF_016920715.1 Anopheles arabiensis
AGCTCGTACAATTTTAGCTTCTGTGGTGAAATTACTGCACGGTTGAGTGATTTTCTTCTTTTGTGGTTTAGGTTAGCGCAGGGATAATCGTTGAGCATGCCAGAAGGGAAGGATGGGTTGACACAATGGATACATTATCGTGATGCAACTCTCCCGAGCGTCTAGCAACAGATAGAGCACAATTTTAATAGCCAAAAAAAAAAAAGGAATTTACATAATATTCTCTTTTATGCTCGTTTTAATTCCCAGTTGGTCAGCTGCATACAGATAGTACGCTCAATTGTGGGCATTGTTTGACGTAATCTATTGAGATTGGTCCTCCACGCAAAGCTCGATGATAAAATATTAAATTAGCCACAATCACAGCTTGCTTGCAGAGGATGGAGCCGCCTGGTAGTTTAGTGCGAAGTGACCGGATGTCGAGTGATGTCACCCTGCGCCCAAGTGGTGTGCAGCACGCATGTTTACACGCGTGATTATAATTACACAGCGTAAGGTAGCGTAAACGCTCGGTACACGTAGAAGGGCATGTTATTTTTTCCATTTTTAATGCAAGCTTCTCACTAAACGAAAGGGGAAATCACATGGTGGTGGTGACCAGTGTACTTCGTCGTGGCCACGGTGTGAGAAAAAAATAATCAACCTACATTATTACATTATTCGTGTCATGAGGCAGTGTGGTCAGCGCGGTTACCTTTTTCGTCGCAAAATGGTGATGAATTTGCAGCAGTAGCGCGACCTGTGGGTTGTTGCCCCATTAGCTCTAGGGAATTAGCGAAGATTTTATGCGTCACCGGTTTGAGATTGGCATAGTGTAATGGTGTAGCGTCACACACGGCCGTACCGAACCGGTGGCGTTGGCGTCAGTGAAGTAGATTCGGTAATATTTATTTTCCTTCCGCATTGGAGCAACTACGTAGCGGATGCACGGTGGCACGATGTTTGTGACGTGATTTAAATGATTCATTCATGACTCTAATTAAAAGGATGTTGTTGGACCCAGTCCCCAGCGTAACCCCCGGTTGACGCACACGCTTGGTCGTAAAGTGGGCGTAACGGGGAAAATCCTTTTCGCAAAGGTGTGTTGGTGGAAAAGTAAGCTAATTACCACGGGTACTGGTTTTGTACACTTGGATTTGCAACGTCGTAATACGAAGAAATTTATCTATTGTAGCTTAGGTGCAGTTGGAGTGTATTTGAAAGTAGATTAAATTACATTTATAAATATCTTTATATCTTATTCTGCTGAAATTTGTTCACTTTCAAGAAACTCAACTATAGATTGAAGTATGGAAATTGCATTTAATTTAGTAACTTAATGTTCAATGCTTTTTGAATTGATAGTTTCTACTTTTATTTGTTCAACATATCTTCAAAGCAGGGCAATTTGAGCCTTATTTACAATCATTATAAACAAAATGAGAGATTTAACTAAATAAATACAATTTTCCTTCAAATATTTAGATAGAGCGTAAATGGAATGCGTACAAGAACATTTACTCAACGAAACTGCTATGAATTTTTCTACAATTACATACATTGTGGCTTCAATAAGAGCAATTAATCAGCATTTTAAAGTGCTTGCTGTTGCCATTGAGCTGTACATTACAGTCTGAACTCACTGGTGGAATTTCAATTCCCTGCCCACTATTGAATATGTACTTTTTAGTTGGCACGTTTATCCTCAGGAAAAATAATTAAAATAACTTCCTATCTGCCTATATCCATGCATTCAATAGCTTAGAACCCACCTGTAGTCTATCCAGCCAGCTTGAAACAAACGCATGCTTTTTTAATTTTAACTGTCAGCCAACAGTCCAACAATTACTAAATATCATGCCAGCTAAAAAGCGGTCAACTATTGAATTTTGACTATATTTGCAATGGAAAAGAGTATAATCAACAACAGTATCACTTACTTTGTACTAGCATTGCAACATCTTTGTATCACAAAATGGGTAAAACTCAAGAAATCAAAGATACAAATACAATCCAGTGTGAAAATACGAACGAATCGTGACTGCAAAAGTTAAAAAAGTCCAAAGGAGCGAGAAAAATGAACTAAAATTAAAAAAAAAACGAAAGGACACTAAACTTGTCGAACGTACCAGCTGGTCCAATTAATCCCATGCAAACGTCGTGAAGTGTTACCAATAATCGGCCCTAGAAATATCCCTGGCATTCGTTCGATCATGGTATGACTTTTTTATATGTCTTTGCTAGAGAAAATTAGTTTCTGTCGTGCATTAAAACGGATGTAGAAAAAGAGCAGAGTAGGAGAGTTAAATATAAAAAGACACAAAAGCATCGCTCGAGGCAAAACTTTCTAATTATGTTGTTGACAGGAATGAAACGGGACAGTGACTATAACTCTCCCCAAACAGAGTTCGAGCTTTGTGCCGGTAGCACACCATTGTACTACTCTTTGCTTTTTTCTAGCGAACTCCTTCCACGCTGGCTTCATTTGCCCCTGCCCTTCCTCCGCCCGGCAATGGGATTGACCATGTTCATGAATAATAAATTGAGGCATACGCCGTATTTACAGTACAATATCATGACTCTCCTGTAGCGACTCTCCCCCATTCCCTGCGCCCTTACTAACGACATGCGACAAACGACCCACGCTTATAGCTTTTCTATTTACCTACCTAGCACCTAGCGTGATCATCACGATGAGCGAAACAACCTACAAGGGTGGAGCGAGGCAAGAGCTTCTCTAGGGGGAGGGGGCGAGTTTCCAAGGAAAAAGCTGTCTCGAGTCGAGCTGCAGAACCTTCGGCAAGTGGCAAGTTATTAGGTGTGACAATGGCGTAACGGATAGTTACTTGGGCCCGCCGTGTGCTGCGGATATGGGAACAAAACGAAGCACATTTGATGCGTCACCTTCGTGGAAAATAAGGGTGAAAGAGAGAGAGAGAGAGTGAATGCGTGTTTGTGGGCGCCACCACTATGTACTACCAAGCCACGACGGGAATTCTACCCAACAAAGCCACGCTGTCGCGCGTACCGACGCACTTCCGGGCTTCCGGGGGTTGGATGGCAGGACTCACAAACACAACTCGATTACGAGTACATGGAGCTCGTCAGGCGGTGTATAAAGGTGCCAGTGCTTTGTAGCAGGTGGCACACTGACAAACAGGGGGTCGTTGTCTGAATTGATATAAAAATAATATTGCCTTTATCACACGCACAACACGCGACGATGGCCAGCACATGATGGAGGAAAGGTTAAAAGCTCTTGCAGGATCGAACGGGGCAGGTTGCTATATTAACCCTGTACCGTGGCTGTTGCAGTGGGATAAGGGTGAATGTAAATTTCTTGATTTTATTGTTCTGTGGCGGTATTTTCATAATATAAATTTAGAATACTATATTGAAAGAAATTAAAGTATAACATATGAACATGTTTAGCCTTTAATTTATCGTGACTTAGTGTAGATTACGTAAAAGAAAGCTTAAGCGAAGTTTGATACTTAACGGTTGAAATATGTTAACGCTCCCCTACCAAGACTAACTACCGAGCTACCAAAAATGATGAAAATACATAATTATAAGCTTCTCGATATTAATTACCTGTAAAAATAGTTCTTAAAACAGTCCTTCAAACGTGTTTCATATGAGCCCAGCCCCGTATTATTCCACCCTTCAGTGTGAATAAAGCACTATTTTCCCCCTCTTCCGGTGTGGGTTCATTCTCCCGATTCCAATTTAGCCGCAGTAAAATCCATACAGCGCAGTAGTTTAATATTTAAATTTTAAAACACCGTTATCCCTTTGGCACAAGGACGAAGGGAAGCAACTGTTTTTGTTGCTTTTTGTGGTGCTTTTCATTTTCTTCCCCAAAACGAAGGCAAGGGAGGGCGAGGGTTTCTTTCTCCGTTGGCTTTGGCCTTCCTTGGTGGCTCAGGATGTGTGCAAATGAGCACATGCACAGCACGTCGTTCGAGTTGATGGCGCCAAATAATACACCGAAATAACTGCTAACGGCCAAACTTGACCCAATTACAGTAATAAGCTTTTTCGTTTTTTTATTTGCGTTCTCTGCCTCCCGCTGCACTTCAAAGGCAGTTTCTTGGGAGATCGTACACGCGATATGGGGAACGTTCGCCGCCGTGCCAAACGCTTTCCCCACGCATCCCAGCAAAAAAGGTTGAACCAGCAGTTTGCAGTCGGCCGGCAATGGGTCCAGGAACCGTTGCCGGAACAGCGCCACGTACAGATAAGCGTAATACACTTCTTCCACTAAAAACCTTGCCCCGTACTGTGGAGAAGCTCCATTCTAACCGCCACTCGCCGCGTCACGCTTGATGAACTCAAAGCCCACAAGGCCCACAGTAGGGGCGGCTACACGGGCTGCACGTTCAAATATTTACCACAGTTTTACTGCGCGATGGTTTTCACGAAATTTCATCCAACTACTAACCATTCGGCGCCGGTTCGGCCGCTGCTGTTGATGGTGCGTTAACCAACACACGTATACACACACAAAACGTACACTTCTCGCAAATGGTTTTATGTGAGGTGTTTGCTTTTCATTAAAATAAAAACGATTTTATTCGCCATTCGAACTCTCTCGCTCGGGCAAACGTACCGCTCGTTGCTCGTCGTACCAGTGTTGATCGTTTGTGTGTTTGGTAGGATGTTTTTGTTTTCCCTCTTTTGAGTGGGAATTGTGAATAGTGAAGTTCCGCTTCCGAAAGGGGTTCCCAAGCTTTGGCCTCGGAAAACCGGAGGTGGATAGCGCTTATAGATTGGTTGATGAAATTTTCATCGATGTCCACATTGCAGTACCGGAATCGTAGTGTTGGTGGCAGTGTTTTTGTGGCAAAAGTTTTTGTTCCCTCTCCACCCTTTTCTTGCAAGCGTGACATGAAAATGTCAAAGTTGGTCTCTCTCTCTCTCTTTCTGTTTCCTTTGTAGATTAGGTTCAGCTATAGAGCCGTGTCAGCCATAGCCAATCGAAAAGGGGAAAAACAAGAAAACACATCAAATGACTTTTCGATAGCGGATAGTTTGGACCGCTGCCTCTGGCACTGCGTGCAATGGCGTGTAGTTTTGTTGTTTTTGCTTGCAGGAAATTGAGCCATTCGACTTTCGCCGACGGTCGATAAGATAAGCGCGGAAAAACGCTTTGCATCAGTGCATCAAACGGCGCAACGAACGTACGCAGCAGCAGCTCGAAATCGAATTTATTCTATCCGTTTTACAACCGGGATGCGTTGGGAGGTGCTGGGGGAACGGGGCAACAGATTGAGTGACATGGTCTCCGGTCAGCAGGGCAGCAACAAATATGCAATCTAACGTTTCGATATCATTGGCTTGGCGGTGCACTGTTGGTGGTCGTGTGTGGATAGAAACAACTGGGAACTGTGTCATTTGTGCGCTTGTTTTTTTAGCGTTATAGTTCACGCACTGATGGGACATTTATTTCTTTTGTGCAGGTTTTTGTTGGACATGTGGTAGTAATTTTCACATACGAGAGGATCCAGTAGTTTGAGGGCAGTTGTTAGGCGTGTATGTGTCCTGCTAGGAATCGAGAAGCAATCAGAGAATGAACTGTAATTTATCTTTCAGTAGTTTTGCTTGATTTTAACTACTGATGTATTGTAAAATGAAGAATAAATTACAAAAAAATGTTTCAAAACTCACTGAATTATACAGAGTTTGACATAGTAACATAGCAAAACCAATTTGATTGATTAACAAATCTATATAATACACTTCTAGTAAGCAGCTTTCCAATAGCAACTGCAGATTTAAATAATGTTTTCAAATATTTTTCTTCCATATATCGTCTATTTTTTGGCTGAAACATGTGTAAAGAATGTCAACCACAAAATGTGAGGAAAATTTTCCTATAGGTAGGTCTAACCAATAGGAACCAGATAGCCTCAAAGTCAGGAGTGTCCTACTTAAGGTGGTCGCTCCGATCCGCTCCGGTCAGGACCGATACAGGGTTTCCCACGATTTATTGGTTGGTTCCCACGATTTATTGGTGCGTTCCCACGATTTTTTGGTCATTTCCCATAATTTTTTGGTAGCAACCCACGATTTATTGGTCGGTTCCCAAATATTATTGGTCGGTTCCCAAATATTATTGGTCGTTTCCCAAATATTATTGGTCGGTTCCCAAATATAATATAATATAATACCGACCAATAATATTTGGGAAACGACCAATAATATTAGGGAACCGACCAATAATATTTGGGAACCGACCAATAAATCGTGGGTTGCTACCAAAAAATTATGGGAAATGACCAAAAATCGTGGGAACGCACCAATAACCCTGTAAGGAATCTTATTCAGTTCAAGGACCAGCATGGGTTTTGTGATGAGTTCCAAATTAACTAGTCGTTTAAAAATTTCAATAAAAATGAAAACATTTAGAACATAACAAAATAAACATACTAAAAAAAAATATGATTTTACAACAAAGCTCTCCTTATCTCTGCTTCATTTGATTCATATTATAATTGCTTTAAATAGATAAAAGAATTGCTTGCACCTTTTTAAAACTGTTTCTCTGTTACTTATGTTTTAGCAAAGCAGAGAGGTTACAAATAAATTTAAGCCTTAAACAATAATCCACACTTGAACCAGTAAAATTGGATTAATTAAATGAAGTTCATTTTATCGCAGTACATTTACATGGAAAAGCAAATCAGGAGTTATAAATAGAAGAAAATGCGCCTATTTATAAATGTCATTTACTTCCCTGGAACACTTATCTAGAAAAGAGGGCTATTTCAGCGCGAACGTCGACCAAAACCCCGTGCAGAAAAGCCTTAGCATGGAAATATCTCTTAATAGTTAAATGAAAATAGCTCCACCGAAACGGCGATTGTGGGTGTTTGTTCGCTATTTTCAAACCATACTATCGTGATTTAAAATTTCCCATAATTAGCTATAATGAAACGAGCAGAAATAAATTTAACGTGATTCTCCAAAAAATTAAAAATAAACCGGCGTACGTCATTGCGGAAGCATTTCCGACAGTGGCAGAGCCGTAGCATAGCTTAAAATAATTGAGCTATCCTATTAAATGAGCGTCATTATTTTAATTGAAGCTATTGATAAGCCACAGCGAAAGCAGACGGAGCCAAAAACGAAGCACAGAAAACACTTTTGAAGCTCAAAACAGGTTCAAAATAAACCGATTCGGTGGAAAAATTTGCTTTATATAAATCTCACGCGACGAGCGGTCGTCGGTTAACCGTTTCGTGGCAATTATTTCGATTGCAAATAATTTCGGGAAATGTATAATAATGATGTGCTATTTCTGTATCTCGATTGGAATTAAGTTAATGATCCAATAACTATAAACATGATTACCTGATGAGGGTGTATTAAAATTTAAAAAAAAAACCAGATGCAATTTGATTGCTCCGTTAATAAAATGATTTAAAAAAATCTTAAAATCCCAATAATAAAAAACGCATCGTACATCGACCGGAATTTCGGCTTTCAGACAGGCCAACAAAGAGCTTCCGCATTGGTGGCTGCGGTAAGTAATGCGATAGCAATCATTTGAGCTACAACAGTTTTCCAAGAAAACAGGAAAACAGCAGCATAATAGCGGCGTATCGTCGAACGTGGCAGTTAGTGTATTGTGTAGCGATTTTCTTGTCAAATTTCCCGTTTAATTTTGATTAATTCTCATCCAATGCCACTTAGGGACGGTGTTTTGCATCGCACCATCGCAGTTTGAGGCCACACAAAGCGCCGATGGAATGAAATGGTACGGTATGGTAAGTGGATTTCAGGTTGACGAATAAATCCTATTTGGTGCTGAACTCGCACAAAGGTAATCAAGCAACGGTGGTTTTGGGTAGGTTCAGGGTGAAAAAACAGGTAAAGGAAGTTTTTGTTCTGCAATAGCATGGTTTAAGATGAAAAAAAGAAACAAAACAAAACAAAAGAGATGTCCAACAAAAATTGAACAAAAAACAGGACCTTAAAATAAGAGTTAAAAAAAACCGATTGCAGTCTTTACAATATGAGCACATTTCGATAATGTAAAGTTCTTGGTAATGGGGGTATAACCTAATCCAAACAACCGCATGCACAGCTTGCTCTGGCATCGCTTGTTTGCCTAAATTCATTGACCTGAAGCATGATTCATAGAAAAATGTTGCAAAACCACAGAAAAACAAACAAGATCTACAGGCATGCACAAGGAAAAGTTTATACCTATCTTCTTCGATCCTTTTTTTGTCTATTTCCGTCGCCTTCAACATTCTTACAGTGTATTATAGAAGCCTCTTACATGCACATAAACACTGACGACCGAGTGACAGCTGGGTAAGAGATTATATTCGATTTAAAATGCTAACATAATGCAGTAGAAAGCCCTTCGGAAGCTTTTTGTTCTTTTTTCCAGCCCTATCACTTCGAACAATACGAAGCAAGTGTGTTAAAATTGTGTCAATCTTGCCGAAAAAGATGTGTTGATAGGGTTGATTGTTGTTTGAGTAAGTGTTCAGCCCGAAAGCAGGCCGCAAAGCCGTTTAGGTAGCGCGAACATTGAGGGTTGGAAAATGGAGAAAAATGAGCAGTGGCATAAAGATAACTTCCTTTCCGTGAAACAGTAATCAACGCGTGATGGATGAAATTGTTAACCGTGATGTGATCGTTTCATGAGCGCTGTGTACGTTGTTTATCAAATGCCATTGATTATATTACTCTCACGAAGCAGCGAAAGAGGGAATGGAGTGGTGCACGAAAAAGCATAAATCAAGTAGCCGAAATGAAGTTGTTATTCATTCGTAATAATTTTTTGATGCTTTGTTTCGTTCCACTGATTTCCGCTTGCTAAAATAAATGCTTGCTAAACAGTTTTGCTAGAAACACATTCAAAATGATGCTGAGTAAGGGAAATTAAGCTTAATCATTATTTCACACTGCTTATGTAAACCCTTTATACACTGCGATGCGTGTTGCAGGCGAAACTGTTACGCTAGCTGGTCGAAATGCAAACCGCAAAGGGCCTATCTCAGTGGCACCACCATAGACCATAGCCCACAATAGACATAAAAATATATGGCCCCTCTTGACCGTCAAAAAACCCGCACAACTCAAACGCCATAAACCTGCAAACCACAATTTAGCCGCATGGAAATGAACCCTCGATAAAAGGGCTAAAGATAAAGCGAAAACCATGAATCTCACCCCCAACCCCCCTTTCGTATGGCTATGAATTTCAAACCCATTTCTATGATGTTGTTTTAGCGTTAAATCTATTCTGCCTGAGCGGGAAGACATGTCTGTGTATTTAAGTATCTAAAGGAACGTGAAGAATGGGATTTTTCTCTAAGCATGTAGCGCTATACAGCGATGAATAAGATAAATGTTTTAAAAGAAGCTTTTAAAAAGCTCATTTCCCAACTAAAAGCGAACGCACAGCGGATTGCATACATTTGGGAGTTGATATTGGGTTCAAGAGTAATTTTGAAAACGCTAAACAAAAGCAACATACTTGCTGTGCCGTTGTCTGGCGTTGTCTAGCTGCCTGGTGTATTATCCGGTCGCCAGCTTGTCCCAGCCCAGCTGTGTCTTCCAGATAATGTAATATCGCCTTCCGGTGAGCGCACCAGTTTCGGTTACATTGTTCAATATGTCATCAGCGTCTGCTTTTCTGTTTGTCTTCAAAAGTGAGGTTCGACTTTCGAGGAATCTGGTGGTTATTTTTTGCTCTTCTGTTTGTCACGCTACTCTCGCTACACTGTTGCAGCATTTTAAGATGATGATGCTTGCTTTTCCTTTTTGTTTTCAGTGATCGTTACGTGGAAATGTTAAATTGGGTAAAAAAATGGGCGATGGCAATACGAGCAAAGTTATTGCATGTAAAGCGCAAGTATGGAAATCGTGACTCTCCGTCGATGGAACGACTGGTTGGTTTAAAGGAAAAAGCGTTCCTCTTGATTTAAGACCCAAGAAGCGAGGTTTGAACCAAGCAAAACGATGTACGAACTGTTCTCTTCTTTGCAAATCTATCATACCCTTCAACGTAAATGACGGTACATCATATCCCCATCCCAAGAGATACAATCCTTAACGTTCAGAAACTGAATAATGTTTGCTAGCAGTAAGCGCCAGTAAGCATTCCTTCCAAGCTAGTTGAATTTCAAAATCCTTGCCTTCCGAGAAGTGTGGCCTATGCACGGTGGCGTAGCAACCGCTTCCAATAAATCCACACCATCTTGTTGATTCATTGTGGTTTATTCAGATAATAATCCCGATGATGTACCATTTCTGTTCAAACGAAACAGCGTTTGCCCCACTTCCGCCCCCAGAAGCTGTCAGGAATCTGTAATCCAGCGCTTCAGTGCTAATAGATAAACATACACAGAGGCGTTCTTTGCATTCCAGTCTGTCGGGCCTACAAAGATTGGCACATTGGCCGGAGGAAGCGAAACCAAGAACCGATAATGGACGACGGCCTGAGTAATCGCAAGCACAAGGTATCATAAATTTTATCTCCCCGCTTTCGTGCGGAATTTTAATCAGCAAACCGAAACCATCCCAGCCATCGCGTCTGCCTGCTTGCCGGATTTATCAGCTTCCTTCCAGCCGTCGCCGTACGCCAAACAATGGGTGGGCAGGATCAGCAGGATTTACCCGATTCCGGTCACGATCGCAAACCGATGGTCTATTTGTACAGAAATTAAGTCCGAAATGGTTGCGTCCTCGACGGCACAAACCATTGCCCGGGCGACCATTGCTGGGAAGGAATAGAACAAACTGTTACCATTTCCGGCTGTCAGCAGCGAGCGGTTGATCGGGTTGGTTAGCAGACACTCACTTTCCGCCCTGTCAGTCCTTTTTTCGGCCGTGCTCACCGTAATATTGCCAAATATTCTAACAAACACACACACAGACTCCCTAGGGAGGGCAGCAGCGAGCTGTCACACTTTGCACAATTTGCGTATCGAAAGGTTCCGGTGCTCTCAAAGGATGACTTTCTGCTGGGACGCTTGTTGGTGCGTGAGACCCAATTTTCGGGCTCGAGGGATTTTGTCAACGTAGTCGTTTGTTGCCTCTACCGAATCCAAGCTTCGGTTGAGGAAGTTTCGGTGGAAGGGTCCAATAGCCGGAGCAAAACCACCTGCTAAACCTGCCTGGACATTAAGCCCGATTCGAGACAAACCAGCGATGAAAGTTAATTTTCTGTCATCGTCAATCGTTTTGTGACCTTATTCTGGTGTTTGGAGGTTCGGAACTGCACGGGAGTGTTGTAGAACCAAATTATTAAATTTCTATCGCATCTTCCTTGATATGGGATGCGGACAACTATTTGTTTGCTTAACGAACGTGTTTGGTGGTGAATAGAACCTTTCCAGGGTTGAATTGCCAAACCAGGGATCTAAAGGGTTTGGGGCAGATTGCATGACTCTGCAACAAAAGATGCAATGACTGCGTCCCGAAGCGTTTTGTTATAAAATACCCTGTACAAGTATGCTCAACTAAAGCAAACGTGCAGGTAATGGGTTCGATTTACACCGAGAATTTACGTTTGTTTAGTAAATATTTTAACTACCAACATCCATTCTCGGAAGGCAAAGAATGGACCTGAGCTGTGATGGTCAGCAATCTAATGCTAGCGACCCTCTTTATCTATCCCGATTTCTCCGGGCAGTGAACGGGGAGCACTCTGATGGGAAGCATTTCTTCGTCGTAGGGATTTTATGTGTTCTCTAGCCCATTCTCTGTATGTTGATATTCCAGCCAGGACGGCTCCAAGTGGACATAATAGTAACGGTCTAGGGCAGCATCGTGCTTCGAGCTGAGAATGAGAAATCGTGTTTGAAGAGGACCCATCATCGTCGTCGTATCCCATACCCAGGCAACCCACGTCGATGGAGCTGTCAAACGGTGCCGGACAGCAGGCTAGAAAAGTCCCGTTCTACCCGTAGCCGTAGCCATCGCACGTCCATCATCAAAGAGTGGCAGTTTTTCGTTTGCTCACAAGTAGTGTGGCAGCTCAAAAACACAAATAAAAGGCTCCCGTTTTTCGGTAAGCGCGTACGTGACCGGTAGCCACAGCCGGGGTGTGAGCGATGGCGTGTCGAAAGAGGAGCAAAGAGATGCAACTATCGCAGGTGTGTCCATTTCGGTGCAAACGATTCACCTGGCCCGGCTAAGGGAAGATGGCGTGTGCTTTTATCGCAAATGAAAACATTTTAAAGCACCACGCTCCGGTGAACGGCAGTGTCCTCGGGCGATGGTAGACCGTTTGAAGACCGGCACGGGCAGAGAACCAGCCGGACAGGGTGGCGATGGCGATGAAATCATTTCAAATGCTCCACCCAAGCCCATCCATTCATTCAGTAGCCTGATGCTGATTACATTTATCCGCGCGTTCGTATGCGTCGGCTTGCCCGTTCCTCGAGGGGAGGTCATCGGAGTCGTCGTGTTCTGGAGTGAAACGTGGCAGACAAGCAGGACAGGGCGTGTAATTTACATCTTATCTCGTACTCGGAATCGCTCCACAGCTCTCCACTGTAGGGGACGGAAGGAAGTGGAAGGAACGCCCGGAAGTAATATGTCAACGGTGCTCCATATGGGAGCACCCGACTAGAGCAACGAGTTCGAACGAGTGAAAGGATTGCTTCTAGTGAATGGATGAATTACCAGCACCATACTGCCGGTGCATCATCACTGTCATCACCTACACAAACGCAACGGACGGTGTGCATTGTGTGGAGCTGCAAAACTGCACATGGCGTTCCGTTTACATTGCCATACCTAGGAGAGACTGTTCTGTCTGTCTGTAGGGCTGTATTTTCCTCCGTTTTCCGTTTGAAATCGCTCCCTTCAAAGTACCTGGGCACTTCCTTAAACGATTCCCTCTGCAGAGAAAGGACTTTCGAATCGTATTTAAACGGATACGGTGACGTTGGTGAAGGATAATGTCTACAAGTCGGGGTTCTTAGCCTCAACATCATCGTCCTTCATCGAGTCGGCTCAAATCTCAAAAGCGTAACAATGTGGCAAGCCGAACAACTGTACCATTGTCGAACCGAGACCGGAACAGATTTGGTACAGTTTTTGGCAACGCAATCCGGTGCACGGGTTGAAAATGGGAATGCACTTTTGAGTTGCGGTGTGCGGTGGAAAGATAAATCAGGCTTACGGTTAGCGTGTTGTGACAGGGGGAGGCAGATACTTAAGAATCTTTGCAAACAACCAAGAACAGACAGAGGAGAGCAGGGGACTGCGATTGTTGACAATGGTAAATATATTTTCTTGCGTCAGTTCACGGGGAGTGGGAAGTTTGGGTTCTGCTACAAAAGGTACTTGAAAGGACTTGAAAAGCGGCTTTATCTGTGCTGACTTCAGATCGGCTGTTAAGCGAGTTCAGGCGAGGTGTACTCCTTTATCATGGAAGCATTCTATCTGAGCGGGTGCAAACATTAGACAATGGTAGATCTGTCGTGGAATGAAAGCAACCGACCGGTTGGTAATCTCTAGGATCATCTTGTACCACAAAGAAAGCTTGCTATTTTCAAGATCACGTTACGGAACCGGCGATAGCTTTCAACTATCTTTAACAGTGTTTTTCTAAATGAAGAATGAACTCGGTTTTTCTTAACTATAATTAAAGTTCGGATGAAAAGCCAGCCCAGCCAACGCTACCACAAAGCCCGGTATTGTTAGTTTCGCGTTTCGTTGAAACTGAAAATGTGTCTAAAATATACACCGGTTCGCCTGTAGATGCTTGCATTATTGCTATATTATGCTACAGTCGATTGCCGTACGCTTCCTGTTGACTATTTCGCGCACCAAAAATTGCTCGAGTATAGTTATGAATAATTCATAGCTCAAACATCACCGAGCGCGCGTGGTACAGAATAGATCCGCTAATGGAGTGAATGGACATTTGTGTTGTTTTACCTTGCAGCGGTGTGGACCACTCGGGGACGATCCAAACCGGTTCAAAGCAAAACGAAAAGAGTGGTGAAAAGCTTTTGGAAGTATCCTAGTGGGCGGAGTACGTTCGTGGTACTAATATCGAACGGGTGGTTTTTTAATTCAGCAGGCCGGGAGAAATGAATGCATTCGATTAGGCTTGACGCAATATAGTGAAAATGGTAACAGCAATAAAATATTCACGACGTTCTATTGTAAGTTTACATTCATTTATTCAATGCGGTACTAGTAACACATTTTTTATGTTTATTATTTGTAGAAATTAACAGTTATTCATTGATGCAAATTGAATAAAAATCAATAATAGAATATGAGTAAATAAACTATAATCTGTTGCTCAAGCATTTATTTGTGTTCAAAAAATAGTAAGAATATGTAGTTATAGTGATATTTTTAATGTATTTTTATTTTTATTAAATGTTATCGCTAAGTATGTTTTTTACAGTATGTCTCAAATTTGTCGCGATGGCACACATTTTGTTTCTTTGTCAAGTATGTTTATAAGACACACAACGAGTTTATGAGCTGCTTTGGGATAATTTGAATGATACAAATGTGTTGAAAAAGAATATAATTTTATAGCAGTATTTTGCATACAAGTTTTTGTTGATTATTTCATGACTCAACTTGACAGACAGGATGCATTAGATATGCAAATCAGCAAAAATAATAGTATTATTACCGCAACTACTCTTTACACTATTGATGCTTCTTT
Organism: Anopheles arabiensis; assembly: GCF_016920715.1. Classification (NCBI taxonomy): domain Eukaryota; kingdom Metazoa; phylum Arthropoda; class Insecta; order Diptera; family Culicidae; genus Anopheles; species Anopheles arabiensis. The sequence continues at coordinate 89,249,812 of NC_053518.1, forward strand.
GTCACAACAACAGTTGTCTATCAAGTCCTGGTTGAACCAACTTAGAAGACTTGGTTTTCAGTGAATTATTGATTACTCGAAGGGGGAATCTTCGAGAACCAATTTCTATAAATCAACCCAAGCCATGGCTAACGCTTATGATATTGACATTGTTGGTCTGCGGATCTCCTTTGTAGCTGAAGCCTACCAAGGGATCAAGCAAGCGGAAGAGATCCTCGGACTGCAGATAAACCAGGCAAAGACCAAACTGGCAACATCAGCGACCAAACGTAACAAATCCAAACGTAGGCGTAACGTACCAAAATAATTGAGAATTCACCTATCTTGGGTCAAAGGTCAGCAACGACAATCGTATGCAAGCTGAGTTGCGTGCAAGGATGCTGGCTGCATATCGTTCATTCTACAGCCTGAGAAATAAATTTAGCTCAAAGAACCTGTCGCGACAGAATAGGAGGAACTTTTAAAACGACGAGCTATACGAGATGTAAGGCGACCTCACTGTCGTGCAGCGTATCAAGCTCCTGGGAACTGACCATGCAGTACGCACGAAAATGGACGACCCAGCCCGTAAAGTCTTTTTAGGCCGTCCACAAGGAAAGAGGAGACGTCATAGGCCCAAATTGAGGGAGATTGAGGGCGTGTAGTCGTCCGCCGTTAAGGACGGGATAACAGATTGGCAGACGAAGGCGCGAGACCGTGAGCGGTTTCGGACACTCCTGAGGCAGGTCAAGACCGCAAAGACCGCTAAAACATTGATTATCCATAGCAGGATAGTCAGTCCTACGTATGAGGGTGCATGATCCATTCGGGACTTAAACTCATGGTGAGCATGTTGTAAAATCGTACGAGTTGACGACTGTAGTATCTAAATTTTACGAGTTTTGATTTCAGAAACTTCAAAATACAAATGTTTAAATAAAATGTGCAAGCAACAAAAAAAGCAGATAACCAAAAACCTGCAATAACTTTTGCTCCCGTTTAATTTTCCCTTACCAAATCAAACAACCATTAGCGGGACACAAGCAACACGCTAACGTAGCGAGTGCGTAAATAATCCCGATAAAGTATATCATGCTGCACCACCACATAACTAGTTGTTCCCTCTTTATGACCATCAACTACAGTAATAGTAAATCATCCCGTACCCGTATCCTCACTATCACCCCGCATGTTTCCCGAATAGTTTTCCCCGAAGTGTGCTCCGATCACGTAACACGTGGCACCACGGTGGCCTGTGTTTTAATTCGACAATTTGTGAGCGAAACTTTAACTGCTCTCGAGGGGCAGTAATACATTAAAGATACTCTTTCTCTCTCTCTCTTTCTGTTCCTGTTTTTCCTCCATGATTAAGCATGTTGAGAATTACGAACAGAAATGAAGTACCAAGGGAGAAGCGCGTGGTGGAGAAGGTGCTGCATAGCAGCGGCACTTTCTAAGACGACGCTTGAAACAACACTTTAAGCTATAACAATCTCATTTCTCTCTGGCTCCGATAAAGCGTTATCCCACGACGGCAGAGCTCGCGGAGCGCTGTGCCAAATGTGGAACACTTCACAATTTGGAGTTGCATTGCGATGCGATGAAGAAAGGCACAAAAACAAGAGAGTAAAACAACACGAGCAGAAGTGAAATTGCTACCAGCTGCTTTGCAGACGGCATCTAACGCTTCGGTGCTGGCGGGTTGGTCAGCAAGCGTTTCATGGGGGGATGGATGGATGGATGGGGCTTGGCATTGGGAAGTAGTAGTAACATTCCTGCTGTCCGACCACGAAACCCCAACACAGTTGCCACTGGAAGCATTTTATCTCGCACTGTGGGTGGTTGGGTTCGGACGGTTGCCGCGACCAGCTGAAGTGGATAAAATTCAATTCAATTAAGTTTTAAATTAAATGTCCGAGTTGGTGGACGGGTGGGTGGGTGCTGTCTCCTGCCCGCAAAAGCTCTCTCCCGGTGGCGGGTCGTTTCTGCGGTCGGTTAACGCAAGTTCGGCTTCGCGTGCTAAAATGCGACCTCGTCGGGTCGGAGGGTGAGGACGGGCGAGGACGGGAATAAAAATTATGCTTCACCTAAACATCTCTCTTCCCCCCTGACGCACAAACACACACACACACATACACTCGAGCCGAGTTGTTCGGGGTTTTTGAAAACCAGCAGACCAGAGAGTGTCAGGAAAGCAGGGCAAAGCGACGCGCCATAGAGTGCACCCGTCCAAACGGATCAAAGTAATTCCGTGCGATCCCGCGAGCGATCCGGAAGTGGAGGTTTATGCTCAGCGAGGCAAAGGATAGGAAGAGGGCAGAAGGGACAGGCCAGGGAACGGAGTAGACATTATCGTTATTTTCATCATCATTATCGTTGTTATCTTTCGAAGATGGTGGACAGTCCTGGAGACTCGCGAAGGTGGAGACAACAACGGGCGCCTTGTGCAAGAGCGACATTGAGGAATGGTGGACATGGCGGTGTACTGGAGGACAATGCTTGAAAGCAACCGTAAGCATCCCATGGGCAAACAATATCGAATGAATTGAGCGGGTTCGTGTCGCTTTTCGTTTTTGGCTCTGGATAATGGCGTGTAAAAATTGAAGAATGGCTCCACATTTTGAAGGTCATACTGTATTTGGTGGAGTTGAGAAATGGAAATGCTGTGTAGCTCATCAATGTGAAACAAATGGAAGCTTGAATAACAGGGAACTCAATGTCATTTCTATTGCTTGAGACTAGCCATTTCTGAAGCAATTTCTCTTTCCTTGAGAATAGAGTAAAAATCAAAAAATCAAATATCCCAGCGACATTTTCTTAAGAACTCCCTTAACTACCCTTTGTACGCTGGATGAACTTCAGTAATAAGATTCTGTTAAAAAATAAGCTATTACAAAATGTGCCACCAGCACAAACGAACGGTTCCGCTTTGTTTCATTTCTCAAACTTCCATTGCACCTTAAGCAGAGCTCGTTCCCCGCTGACAGGACTCGCATTAAACCCATCAGCTTAAAGAATGGGCAAGCATTATCCTTCTACATTCATTTTTTCTCTCCAGCTTTTCAAGCGCAGACTTGCCTGCCAAGCTCGTCTTTCTGCTTGAAGGAAATACTAATGGAACTCACCGGGCTTCTTGTTGTGCAGAATGTGCACCGAGATATTCCGAGTTAAGATAACGTTTCGGTGCGTTCAGAGCTTTGGCGAGAGGATTTTTGAACGGACCGCGCGCTGTAAGCTGCATCGTGAGGCGCTACTCTTCGGGCAGTCTGTCAGTTACGACAAGTACGAGCCAAGGTGGGAAAGCAGCTCGGATTTGGTGCCTTTTGTAGCATTTGATGTGCCAGCAGTGCGGAGTACGCACGGGTGGAACGGCGCTCGGAGGAGTAGTTCATTTGCATTGCTTGCCAATTTTTATTTACAGTCTGGAGGGTTTGATTGTAGCTTGCTTTTGGGGCTTGCAGTTCATGTTCAAGGGTGCAGGTAAGGATGGCTACAAACTTTGTGATAAGACATAATTGATTTAAGCTTCTTGATTTGGGTCGCGACAATTGTGTTTCGGTTGTATGTAGACATTTTATAAAATAAAAGTATTTTTCCAATTCCTCAAATTGTTCCTAAATTTTGCTCTTCTAAGACATCTATTTAGTTGGCCCAACCAAAATAGCTATTAAGTATAGAATTCAATCAGGAGAGAACATGGTACCTATTAACGCGTAATAATAATGGGATTTAAATAGGCAAATAAAATAGCTAACTAACTAACTAATTTTAACATAAAAGCCTAGTATATGATAGAACTGAGAGAGGAAATAACACTCATTTGATTTGATATAAACTTGTCACAAAAAATGCCACAATGTGGAACGAGCGTAATAATAAATTAAATGAAAATAAGTAAATTATATAAAAATGAATAAATAAGGAAATAAATAAGTGATGAACAAATGAATAATTCAATGTTCTAAAATAAAGTCAACACAGCTTATAGAATAGCAGAGAAAAATTGAAATATATCAGTAGCAAAAAGATATCAGAAATAGAAAATTATAAAAACAACAATTTTAAACAATAAAACAACTTCCCAATAAATATTACTAAAACATGAAATACACGTTTATCTAACAAAACTAACAAGCTAACAACGTCTGCTCTGTCAATATAGAAACAATAACAAGCTCATTCATATGAAAAGAGTAACAATAAGCACGTCCTGGATTCAATCATGGAAAATGAATTGGAACCAAACAGCCGGCACCACCACTCGAACAAAACGGTGTGTTCATAAAATCAGTTAACAGTTGCTCCATCATTGCTCGTGCTCGCCAGCGATCAGTAGATGAAAACGAGTGGAAAATCTCTCATCACAAACACTCCGACAGGACGCATGATGAGAATACTAATCGCCGTTCATCTATCGTTCACCCTTTCCCATTGAAAGCATCCCCATCCATCCCCCAAGCGGTGCATTGGTAGCAAAAAGGCGTCACCGTGTTTGGCTGTTAGCCCAAAAGGCCGAGACGATGGCGTACCGAGAAGAAATGGCTGTCGATAAATTTCGAGACGTGCGGTTTTACATCGACGACCCATTTCGCTATTTCCCCCTCTTAGACTGGCGAGTTTTAGCCCTCCTTGCGGCGCTACTCCACATTACGCCCTAAAAACCTCCTTTCGTGTGCCTTTTTTCTCCTGTCGCTTCCCCGAAATTACGCCAGCCAGTTCACTTAGGGCTTTGGCGCAGTTTGCACAATTTGTACCGAAAGTTAAACGATAAAACCGGAACGTTCCTCCGGTGTGACCCCGTTCGAACTGTTGGATCCTCTCTCCCCCTCCAAACGCGATGCTTTTAGCGACTCGACATGTTGGGCCCAAAACGTTGGCTTTGTGCAGACAGCCTTACCCGGGTGCTCGGGGTTGACTTTTGCCGGCTAAAGAGGCTGACGAACCCACAGAGATGGAAACGGGGCGGTAATTTATCTTGTCGGCCCCCGTGTCGAAATGGCCCAACGTGCCTAGTTTATTTCGGTCGGGCAAAACAATCCCACCAGGAGCTACAAAATAGCACTGGCACGAGGTAAAGTGAAACACATTCTCTTTGGTTGTGATGCGGTGGAGATAAGATCATTCGAGGTACCTAGAGAACGGTGGGCGTTTTTGTGCACTAAATTTAGCGCTGTTTGCATCCTTTTTGCAACCAGTTGTGGGATGGCTGGACAGCCATGGCGGTGAAGACGGTGGCTAGCCTTTTTTTGTGTGTCCCCAAAAACTCGGACCGTTCATCATTCGAATTGTACAAGACACGAATCACAAGCCCTATCACCTCGTTTTCCTTTGCGAGGAGACGATTTTCCTTTAGAGATTAAAAGACAGCGTGCGGTATTGGCTTTGCTTTCAGAAAACACGGCTCCTGTTGATCCTAACTTTTCTCCGAATGGACACAAAAAAAAGGAGCTAGACAATGGTTTGCTTGGCTGAAGTCTTTGCAACCCAGACAACAGTCTCCTACTCATCGCTCATAGAACTGCAAACCCCAATTCCCAGTGAGATGGGATCGTTTTTTGCAACCATCTTCTGTTCTGCTGTGGTTTGCTTTTGTTTACGCAAGCAAAACCTTTGCTATCGTACAGTTCTAATAGACTAGAATATATTGTGTACCTGCTGTTTAAAGAAGCTAAATAAATGATGATTGGGTTGAAAATCTTGTCCGCAAGACGGAAAGAAAGTTAATTAGTCTTCTTGTTAATCTAAAGCTCACTAAAAGCATGAGAAAATCAGTTTCTTGTTATGAAGAATATAATTCAAAAAGAAATATTGACTAATGTTGCACGGCCTTTCATTTATCCGCTACATTAACTTTGAAAGGTACAAAATCTTTCTGCTTCTCAAGGTGTAAATTAAACTTCAGCGACCTTTGCGTGAGCATCGCTGTACAAAAGCGGCAGACCACCGCTGCGAGCTATTTTCTTTGATTTTGAACGCTCGTTTGGAGGCACCGGAAACATCTAATAGCATTTAACTTTTCCGGCACGGGTTCGGGAAGGATTTTCCCATCATCGTTAAGACAGTTTGCTACAGCATGGTGTACAATATCACGATTTGCAGCTCAGTAGCAGCAGCAGCAGCAGCACAGGCAGTGGTAGCTACGTAGCTGATGACAGTGAAGGTATGGAGGAAAATGTAGCTCATTGCGACGTGGGTGTGATGGCGTGAAAGGAGCAACGATGCTACTTGATCCCAGCTGATGATTTGATTAGGGATGTTGTGTTTAAAGCTGCACCAGTGATGACAGCCTCTCGTAGCGATTGCACCAGGGAGGGCTTTTTATCTAATTACCCGGACCGGTTAGTTGAATGCTATTGACTTACGAGCGAGAGAGAGAAAGGGAGTTGGCTAGGGGTGTTAATTATTCACATGAGTACGCCAGTTGATAAGGCAGCATGAAATGATGCGTTAATGATGTGTTAAATGGCAATGAAACGCTTAGATGTTAAAGTAGATAAATTGAAATTATAAAATGACTTTTAAGTTCATTTCTGGAAGGAGTTTCTGCTCAGGGCGTAAGGTAAGGAAGTATCGGCCAAAGAGTCAAGAAGCAATAGGACTATTTGTGTCATTAGGTCATGAAAGGCATGCATTCACTATTTTCAAGCATATACTGATGGTAAGCCATTCCCTGACTGTAGTGGTATATCTGTTATCTTGATTGGCCAGTTGCACAGCTGAAAATCTTTGATGTCTTGTCTAATCATAACGCTGCAGGTAATCTGTCTGGCGGCATACATTTAGTCGTCATCAATTATTTGACGAAAATTAGACGGCCATTGGTAGATAATGTCCCTGTGAGCGAAATATTCGGTGCTATTTGATAGTCCATAGTGAGACACTAGAATCGGAGGTTTTGTGATGTCACTAGCTTTGCTGTGGGACTTATTGGACTCTTTGCTGGTTGTTTATCATTTGTGGAGCCATTTTATTGAATAGTGGCACTTGAATGAAGTTTGTGATATTAGGTATTCCTCATTTTACAGGAATATATCCAAACCACCAGGTATCTCATTGGTATGATCTTTATAATCAGACAAAGATCTTCTCTAAACCGATTGTCCTTTAATGGCTACAGCCAAATCAATTTCCTATGTTGGATATTGGAATTATGGAATTATCCGGCGCTACAACCGCTTTGCGGTCTTGGCCTGCCTCAGGAGTGTCCGAAACCGCTCACGGTCTCGCGCTTTCGTCTGCCAGTCCGTTATCCCGGCCTTAATGGCGGACGCCTCCACGCCATCTTGCCACCTCAATTTGGGCCTACTACGCCTCCTCTGTCCTTGTGGACGGCCTAAAAAGACTTTACGGGCTGGGTCGTCCGTTTCCATGCGTATAACATGGCCAGCCCACCGGAGCCTGGCGAGCTTTATACGCTGTACGACAGTGAGGTCGCCGTACATCTCGTATAGCTCGTCATTATAGCGGCTCCTCCATTGTCCTTCCACACATACGGGGCCAAGGAGATGTGGATACATAATGAAAATACCCATTGTTTGTCATATCTTAGTAGAGCGTACAAGTATCATCAGGTAGATTAGAGCCTAAAGATGCTGTGTTTGTAATAATAACAATCGGCCATTATGTTAACGTCTTACCCATCCGGAACATTCAATGTTGAGTTTCCTATCTTGTTGAACTTTGCGCCCATAACTTGAACAGACGGAATTTCGAAATCTTATTGATTTTGTTTCCTCCATTTGAATCACGATTTTGTTTTCATTTTAATTAAAGTTGAACTTGATTAAAAAATGCAACCAAAAGATTGCATGCCGTATATGACCGTAAACCTATTTGAAACCGTTTCCAAAGAAACACATAAAAAAATCCATTCTAGAGGCGATAGAACTATCGATTGCGTGTGCAACGTTCGAACGAAAACGGAAATGCAAGGTGCCAAGAAGAAGAGTAGTAACCTACCCCAATAAGGAAAGAATTATGTGATACAATCCCGTAGAGAACGGCCGATAACAACGCAATCAAAAGAATCAGCATCAAATCGAAGAAGAACAGCAAAAAATAATCAAAAACCTACAAGTAAAATAAAATCCCACCCAAAAAAAACAACCTCCTCACAGACGAATTCCAAACTCGCACCAGCTCGAAGCGAGTAAATGGAGTGAAAGTATGCAAGAGCATTGCTGTGCACAGCAACAGAAGGGAAGAAAATGAATTAGACTCGTGCGGCGGTTGCGGTGCGCGGCCGAGAAGGGTACGAATGAAAACAACGATCGTATATCACCATAAATGGTATGGAATGAAAATTGCATGGTTAGAAGCCATAAAACAGCGTCCTTCACCACTACTCCACTTTCCGTCCGTCCGTCTCCCTCGGTGGCTCTGTTCACATTTCGGGCCCGATTTGAGTATTCCGTTTTCATTTATTGGAACTGAAAGCAGCGTGTAGCGAAGGGCCGGCCCTCTGGTCATTCGGATTGTGTCGTTCGTTTTTATCACAGTATTTTGTGTGTGTGTGTGTGTGTCCGTTCCGTGCTGGCGGGTTGGTATGTCAGCCCTACTCTTAGTCTACTGCCGTCCGAGAAAGGGTTTCGTGAAAAAAGAGCATAACAAGGGTGAAAGTAAGAGGAACGAACCAAAGCCAAATTTCGGCTTTCATGTACCCCCGGTACGTATTGGACGCCTTCGAAAATCGGTGTGTTGGTCATTGGCCATTCCCTTTCCGGACGGCTTACACGATGGACTTTCGTTCGATTACTGTTCGCTTCGAAAGATTATCTTCTTTGTGTGTTTGTGTGTGTTGTTTTCATCCCCTTCATTGGCAGGAAAGGAAACGCAACCAATTCGGCATTTTGATACGGCACATCTGATACTGGGCAGAATTTGAAACATCTGTACGCGCATAGAGGCAACAGAACCTAAACCCTGCACTGCCGGCACTACTACGGCTAAAGAGTCGAAGGACGACGGACGAAAGGCTTATGCATGTTGTTCGACTCGTAGCGCTTAGTCCGGTCTGGATGCAAAAAACAGTCACACAGTTCGAGAAGTCAGATCAACTAGAAGCCCTGCTTGCGGACGCACCGATCGAAATTCGATTTGCCATTTAGGTGTGCATACACCCGGAAACACAACACGCGCGCGTGTGTGATGTGAACAAAAGTACAGCAAAGCTGGCTTATTTCCCATCTTTCCCCTGTACTGCACAACACTAATTCCCTACTATCGGTCAGATCGGTCCTTTGCTCTGTGTGTGTGTGTGTGTTTGACCGGTACCGTCCGGCAGCTCTAGCGATCTAGCTCGTGGTACGAAATTGGCGAAATTGAGTGGAAATTCTCGCCTTGTGAACAAATGAATCACAAAAAAAAGCAAAACAACCCCTCCTCCTTCCAATGGCATGGTGCAATTTCGTCGAGCGCAGTTACTGCTGCACCTTTTAACACACATCACGCTGCTTGGTGGTCGGTGGGTCACCGCCACTTCGTTTATTTTCCATGTGACCGCTGACCACCCGCGGGCAAGTAAAAAGTACAAAACAAAAAATGCCACCATTCGTTGTTTTAAGTGACTGCCGTGGGTGTGATAAGAGGAGTTGGACAGCGGATAGAAGAAGAAAAAAAAACAACAAGGTAACAACACTACCGGAGCCACCCGAGCCACCTGCACAGCCAGGATCACCGTATGTCGTATGTCAGCGGTTGGCGTGAAAAATGGCAAAAGGATAAAGAGGAAATTAGCTGCACGAAGGGCACAACTTTGCTCCTGCTGTCAGTGGGGAATAGCAAGAGAGAGAGAGATAGAGAGAGAGAGAGAGAGAGAGAGTAAAAGAGCAAAAAAACAACAACAATGGAAACGCGATCGCAGCAACACGCGATATTGCATGTGGCTAAGAAAATTCGATTTCCCATACGCAAGAGTACAGGGACCGTCCGTACAGGTCAACGTGTGGCAGCTGCTACCAGGGGCACCCGGCACCATGGGTGGGCTATGCATTGGGAAAGCAAGCGCGTTTGCAAGTTACAGAACTTTGTGTCTGTGTGTGTGTGTACTTTTCGAAACCTCGCTCGAAAGCGCCATTTTGGCTGGCTGGCATGGGTTTGATAGTTGATTAATGTCACCCGGGATGTTGGATGAATAATTTGTAAATCTTTAACGGGGGAATTTGCCCGCACCGGGACTTTCGGGGCTTCCGGGGTTCGTGGTGTGTAGTCTCCGTTCTCTTCCTCATCCCACATGGTGGCCTTACTTGATTGTGTATGTTGTAGTGTGTGTTTCTGTGTGCAGTATTTGCAGTGAGTGGGATTTACGAGCTGTATGAGAATGTGTGCGCGCACCTGAAGTAGTGGGATGCGAGCCGGCACTACAGTCCTTGGCATAAATTAGATAAGAACCCCTTAGGGGAGGCTCATTGGAGCGCCAGTAAAATGAGGATAAATAGGGAAGTAATAAAGGAGCGGTGCGCGCTCGTGTCTGGCTGGAGGTTTAGGGATGTAAATTGCCGGCTGAAGCTTACAGTTTACAGAAAGCCCTAACTTCACCGTGACAACAAACACGTACCGCTGGAAGAGGGCGAGAGGTAATGTGTTTTTTAACAAGGTACAAAGAAAAAGTGTAGCTTTTTAACATGCATGAATGATCGTACAAAGACATCGTCGCGTGATGGGTATAACTCAATTATTGTAGTGGTTTTATATGAAGTTTTTTGTAATTATTTTACTTCATGTTCAAGTGAAGTGATCAAAAACACGATTTATGAAACTATTAGAAGATTAGATAAGAAAGACAAACATACAGCATTTTAAGTAAAGTTGCGTACTGAATTAAGTAGCTTTAAATATTTGGTGAAACTGGATAATTCTTCTTTAAGCTGATTTTTAATTTATTCATTTTTAATTTAAAATATATTGCATTACAATGTTATACATTCAACAAAGTATTAAAAACACTCTCAATCAACAGCATTCTTCCAGGTGTAGCCTTATCATTGCGGTAAGAAATGTCTCTCTTTGTTACCGAAAGTTGTAAATCTAATTCTTGAAGATTTGTTAGGTACCACCTGTATGCCAAAATAGCGTTCTGAAGCCAGCAGTTGATTTTTACCTATCATAATGCGAGTTTGATCATTTTGGTAATTTCGTGTTTTAGATTTGTAATGAAGTGCTTCTCCATGCCCTCGCAGCATTATGGTCTTAAAGTGTCCCGGAGTATCTGTAGAAACCACTTTCATGAATGATTTTCCGGTTACAGAATGCACCTGTTGTCAGATGAAAAGATTAGGTACAAAGAATACTGATCATAACCCTTTTTTAAGCGTTGGCTAGCGCGATGTTGAGAGCCGCTTATAAACCTAGTTTTGTGCAACACAACTAAATTACTTTGTTAATAGTAATTATAACACTTTATGTTTTCTTGTTGTTTTCTTCATGTTTTCTTGATGTTTTCTTGACAGGAGTTTAAAAAGTATTAAACCAAACTTATTTAAAAACAAGCTAATTTTACCACATGCTTCTCCAAATGTATATGATGGACAACACTTCAGATTAGTACTTCAGATCCCGATTAAATCGTTCATATTATTATCTAAACAACCAGCCGCGACAAGCGGTAAGCGAAATTGCATTACACACGACGATTTGTAAGTAACCTGCCTACCTTCAGGCGTACAATCCGTGCAAACATCGCTCTCGTCAAGTACAAGCGGGGTAGTTACTCTCGTTGACTCGCGTTCGCATACAAACACCACCATTTCAGTAAACATACGCAATTACGGTGGCGGATGTTACGGATATCCCGGCCCATGCTACACACTTGGTGCAAAAGTTAACAAACCATTCACGCGGCTTATAATACACCGTTTGGGTGGGGGAGGGGGGGGGGTTGGCTCTTCACCGATGACACCCTCACAGTACAAGGTCTTGAGCCACAAGCATTGCTTTTAATTTCACACTGCTGCTTTCCTTTTTTCCTCCGTCCTCTGGAAGGTGATTCAAAACGGTACAGGTGTCGGCTTCTTAAGCGCAAGAGATCAGCATGCATGCATACACATACAGCCCAATTGCCATTAAGACCGGGAACGTGAGGCGTTGCTGGAAAGAAGGTTACACCCCTCGGAGCTTGTAGGTGTCAAGTGCAACGCTTATCATGCGAGCTGCAGCTGTTGGAATACAGCAGCAAAAAAAAAGAAGAGTGTCACCATTTGCATTCAAGCTTAAAAAGCAATGAGCTGCGGAAACGAGGTCGTCGTGTGGTAGGAGCATGGAGCTCCAGGATGCTTTTACGGCCATTCGGGACGACACTGAGCAAAACGGGCAGCAGATTGAAAGGTTTTCTCGGCGGCTGCCGTGGTAATCCTTTGCCGTCTATTTGCCACGCTCTAAAGCCCCTTATGTCTGTCGATGCCAGGCGTTTGGAAAGTTGCTGTTGGAAAATTATAAACTATCCTCTAAGCTGGCGAACCCTGGGTGCACGAGCACGACCATCAAGGTGCAGCTGTTAAGTCTGCCGCAACCCTGGCAGCGCCATTTGAAGCGTGTCGGTGAAATGGTTTTTCGTGTGAAACGATGGCAGTACTATAGCGACTACCTTTTACCGAAACGCGAACCATCAACCCCAGCAAGTGATGGTATTTGATTTCAAAGGATGAAACCTTTCCAACCGGAGCGTCCAAAAGCCATAACACGATGGCATGACGGAACCCGTGTCCGTGTTTGCTACCCACTACTACTGTAGTCGAAAATTTCACATTTCATCCTTTTTCCACAGCTCAGCAGCTTCGTGAGCGATCAGTCGACGTGGAAAATCAAAGAACCGGGGTGCTAACGCCGCTCTGTGTCGCTTCGTTGTTTAGTTTTTCCCATCGAATGACGTCACGGGAGCGGGAGAAAAGGCGTAGAACAACCAAACAGGGAAGCACCGCTTTTCCGAGAACGTAACATACATTAAACTTTTCGCCAAACACAACAAAACCCATGCTGCTACACATGTTGGAAATTTGGCGGAACGCTCCATGTCCCGCTTTCCGAAGTGTCTACGTGTCTGGTTCGTTTGTGCACACGAACTCTTAAGAGGATTGATAACACCATCACAAAGCCACCGCCGTAGCAGCATCAGCAGCACCGGGAGAGCGTATCCACTTCGGAGAAGCAACAGTGTCCTTCCCACGCTGGTGTCTGCAGGTTGAATTACTTCAAGGACCCACTCGTTGGGGGAGGAGAGGATGGAAAAGCGGCCCATCTCCACTACAAAACAGCATCGAAAGCGCGCCATCAGCATGTGGAAGAGCAGAGGAAAAACAATGGAACTCTAACGACAAATCGTTACAATAAACTCCCGGGCCCTGTAAGCTCGGGAAGGATTTGTTCGCCTTTCATGCATCCCTTTTTTGACAATTTTTTTTCTCTCCTCTTTAGACACAACTCTTTCATGTTTTGTAAAATTATTTGTTGCCAACAGTTGCAGCTGGGTGTTGGGTGTAGCTTTGTTTTTTGGCGTGGTGGTGGCGTTGGTTTTGGTGTGTGTCTGTGGATGTGTACTTTGTCCCGGAATAAAACAGGGAACAGGGTGGAACAGCACGGAGTTGGATTGAAGTGGATGGGAACGACACACTGACGAGATGGAAAAGTTAAACAAAAGCTTACTCCCGTCCTTGTGCAGGAAGCCATAGAGAAAGGTATTATGAGCAGCAGTAGCGTGCAGGAGGGAAACAACCCGGCTCTAACGACACATGAACACGTTGCGAGATGTTTAGTTTGATGTTGGTGGGGTAAAATTCATACCGCTGAAGGGAAGAGCCAGATGGGATGTGTGCTTAGACGAAATAGTTTTAACTGCTATCTCTTCACTCGAGCAACATATCTAGCAGATTGAATTGCACCGTAGGGGAGGCAGCAGTAACGTTTAAGCAATTATGTGAATGTCACTTTAATTAGAAGCTTTATGCTTTGTACCATCATTTTAAATGCTCCTTCACTAGGGTAGATTGTGATAAAGATAGTTGTGTAAGTGCTTTGCTTTTTCTGGATATAACTTAACTGAATAGAGGGTAGAATACACCGTTTCACTAAATTTTAAGCGTTAAGGACAGAGTCTTTGAGGTGAGCAATAATTATCAAATACCCTTTTATCCGTGAAGCTGAAATCGAATGTTTTAAGTGCGTTTTTGCGTTGTTTTTTTATCGCTAAAATAGGTTTTTTGGACAATCTGTAATACGTGTTTAATGAAATGCATAGCACAACAAGTTAAAACCCTGATGTTAATACGTTGATAGTTATGACTCCGGCGGTGTACTGAACGACAGAAAATATTTACGTACCGTGTCATCAGGGCCTACAAGGGGTCAGGCACATTTTTAATTGTTTCTAATACATCATAGCAATTATGTAAAATTAAAAGCAGTTTTCAAACAAATAAAAGCTTATGTTTTATTCAGGAGGAACAACTTTACTGTATAGTGAAATCAAAGATTAACCATGGATAAATTTTAACTAAAGCAAAGATTAACAAGGCGCTAAATACTCCTGAAAGTATGCAACTTTTTTTTTTATCATGTTGAAAATCTAATTTAATAAGTCAGTAACCATGGTATATTTGAATATATACAATCATCAATCAACAAAAAAGAAAGAGAAAATGCAATAAATGAGTTTTAATGGTATACGAGATCAGAGGCAAATACATAAATAAGGCAGATAACCCAGAACAAACAAATACAGGTAGATAACTTAATTTAAATTATTCTCTACTTTAATGAAATTTGAAGTGATTTAAACGTAAAAAAACTGAAAAATTTAAAAACCTTGTTAACCATAAAAAAAACTAAACATGAACGAATTTATTGTTCCCTATTTTATGAAATTAACGAAGATTTCAGTGACCTACTAATTACCATAGTAGCATAGTCAGTCCTACGTATGGCGGCACGGTCCATTTAGGGCTTGAACCCGACTGTACTACGAGACCGGCTATCAACATTATTAGCATCATGTTATTCCCACGAACACACGCTTCCCATATGTTATACCACTACACACGGGTGCAACTTCCAACATATCCCTCACACAAAGTAGTTAAAGTACTATTAGCAATTAAACTATCGCACCCAAACAAAACGATACAGTTCCACTCCAGTGCATGAGTGCAATAGGACCGGGAGCTTGCTTCTTGCAGGGTTGATAGAACCATTCAACAAAACACTAAACCCCACTAACGAATACGTAATGGAGTGTAAGTTTTTCCAATATGGCTCATAGTGCATAGTGTTGTAAAAGCCACAAGCTCGCCATTGTTGACCGACCCGGGCGGGTTTTGTCTTTGGCCAGTGGGTTGGATCGCAAAATTTAACGATCGCTTTAAATACCATTAAGCGGTTACTAGGTAGGTAGGTGCGGGTTCTCGCACACGATGCTTTCATCTGCACGCGTAGTTTGTAGTTGATCGTACGACTGGCACAGGACAACGGGAGAAACACTCGTTCGTTCTTCGTGCTAGCAAACACCAGCTGACCGAGTCATAGAAGTATCCCATATTTTTTGTATCCTCCGCTTGGTAAGCATCTTTCGCGTGATACAGCCAGACAGCAGGATATGTAATGGCAAGCGCCACACCGCTAATACCGTTTGATTCCGTCCGTCTTACACGATTCGATTAGATTGCGGTATCGGTGGGTGCAGCGAACAGCGTAAGAAGAACAGGCAGCAGAAGTAGAAAACAATTTATCGCTTCATTAGGCGTCCGGGTGGCAGGACGGTGGCGGGAGCGCCCCGTCTAATGACCAACGAATGGTACGAATATCTGAATATCAATAGAGATCGGCGAAAAATGGGGGAAAATGTTTCGCATCTGCTCGAACGGACGGGGTCGTTATGTAGTTCTTGCAAGTTGTGCGTGAGCATGTTCTGTGTGTGTGTGTGTGTGTGTGTGTGTGTGTGTGTGTGTGTGTGTGTGTGTGTGTGTGTGTGTGTTGTTGTTGCTGTTGGTCTTCTTCGTTAACGAGTCACCGAGATGTTATTTACGCTACCATTTTGCAGGAAAGGTTAAATGCCGAACTTATAGCAGGAAAGGAGCGCGAGTGCGTCAGAATGGATTCTTAAGAAAGTCAATAGTCTTTGTTTCAGCATCATGCTATTTCCAAGCTCGCCCGACAAACGTCCGTCACATTTTGTTCACCATCACTATCTATCCTCGCCAGCAAAACACCCTCACGCGGTCCGCCATCTTAACCGATTCACCACGACTGCCGAGGACAAATTGCTTGCTTCCGTTTTCCAATTGAACAGTTCAATTTATTCCACTGCAGCTCAAAAGGCTCAGGCATCTCGTTTCGCTTTCTTTCTACGAAATGTCACTTCTCGCAAGGACGATGTCGACGACGAGTGCGCTTCGTCTTCCGCTCGATTTGTGTAGCGATTTGCCTGTCGTATTTGCTGAGCATTCCGGGGTATTCCACTTTCTCGATTGCGCTCGAGATCCGAGCCAATATATCACTTTTGTCGTTTGAAGCATTGCCCTTCCGGAATGCTTCACATGCGGGCCCAAGCAGCGTGAGAGGAAAGGATTTGCGCATTTCCACTTTACGTCTTGTTGCAAAATGGGAAATGGGGTTTTGAAGTGCAGGAATGTATTTTTTAAAGTGTGGTTGCCGAGCAAGTGATGAGATTCCAGGGATACCAAAGCACTGTAGATGAAATCAACTTGATTGTTTTTTCGTTTGATTTCGTTAATACACACTACAAGTGAATAAGAAATTAATTTTAATTGCATAACTTTCTCGTCTATCTGATCCTGGCGAACTGAGTGCGATCTGTCGTTCGCGCTCTACCACAGCCGATGGAATTATTTCCGAGAAAGTTAGTTTTGCTCACTCGGCAGCTTCGCTCCTAACAAGGGTGACAAGTGGAGGCTGTTGATCCGGCCCAGGCTTCTGATAGACCTGTCCCCGGTGCTATACCCACTCATTACAGAGACACCTGGACTGCCTAGGTCGGTTTCGAGAAAACGAGAGTGTTCGCTTGTTAACTGCCCTAATTGGCCTACCTCAAACTAATGACACTTGATCCTTCCGAAACTTCCGAACTTGTCCTACCCCGTCCCCACCTCGTATACGGTTCGGTTCGGCGATTGGTTTCGGCAGCACCTACGAGGTAACAGCTAGCCAGATTTTGGGAAGGTTGAGTTAAGGATGAAGCGCAGCCGAGCCTCATACACACCCATCCACGAGCGATTAATGGGCAACTTGGGCAAAGGGAACTGGAGCCGAGGCGTACGAGATGAGGCCGCTGTGTGGATGGTTGCACATTGATACTAATTAGCTTATTGGCCCGATGCCACCTCCGGGTATTCTGATGACGAGCACGAGTTGTAATGCAAACATTCATTATGACGCTTCAATGGACGCGTTATCGTGATGTAGGTTTGATTAGGGGCTCGCAGTTAACGGCGAAGCCAAGAGGCAAGATCTTGAAGGGGCCGGTTGAGAAGCTGTGGCTAGTGATTAAAGGGCCACACTAAAGCGTATGCTTCATAGCCCATCAGGGATGCGAGGGATAAGGTTGGGTTTTTGGGGATATTTGTTTAGTAAAACTTTGCACGCCTAAGAGGATTTACTATCGGTGGGTTGTTTACTTAGTAGCTAGGTTTACTTAGAAAGCTAAGTGTAGTTTTGGCGTAGATATACTTTTCCATAACAATAATAAAAATCGTTTAATAATTATCTTGAAGAGAATTTCAGCAATATTTTATAGAAATTGGAAGATGTTATATCGATAGGACACAATCAATTATAAATGTCAAGTAAAGTTATGAATTCTTCGGCACTTTGATGAGGTTTGTTTGTGAATCTTTACACAATGCTGTAGCTTATCTGCTATACAGAACTTACTAGAACTAAAAAAACCTACCCAAGGTAAGACTGCTAAACTCTAATGTTTCCGGCAAGGGATCGCCTTGAAATAGGATTCACATCAGTTCTACCTATTTCGGCAAAACGAAGACCTTCCTTAACGATGTTTGAAGGCCTCTCTGGCCAACACGAGCTCAAAGTTACTACATGCCGACCGTATCCATAATCAGACTTACAGATATTTATTAATCCTGCCCCTCAACAACAGCTCAAAATTAGATTTGTATTCAAGATAGATGGCACAGTCCATTCTTTTATACGTTTTATTGCATGTTGCATGATGTTCTTAAAAAAATAACAAATCATAAAAGAATTTTTGCAGAACTTTGCTTTTTGTGGAGAACATTGCTAGTTTCTATTTTCGCCAAAATGATCGATATAAAAAAAAAAAACACTTTTTATCCAAAACAAATCACGTTCTGCACAGTTTTTAGATAATATGTTTCCTTGATAAAATAATATTCTGAGAATGAAAAAAAGAAAGCTTGTTCTATTGAACGTTCAACTCTGCTACCAAATTTAAAAGAAAAAATACTTTTTTCGGTGGAAGAAGCAAACATCGACAAGCGGAAGCGTGCATACATTTCATGCAATATTTAATAGTGCATCATAAAGGAACGCTCTTGCCGCTGGAAGAAAAAAAAAGAAGGATGAGTTCACAGCGAAAAACTTTCAGTCGCCGCAGAAACGCAGCCTTTTCCCCATTCCGTAGAAAGTAGGAAGAAAGAAAACGCGGAAGCGTACGGAATCTCATGCCCGTGCAGGCGCATATAGGTATAGGCATGGAACACAGACAATCACCATAATCGTAGCAGAGCAGGATTTTTTTTTGTGTGTGTGGTTCTTCATTTTCATACCGGCATATAAAAGGCAATGCGCAAACAGCCACACGATTGGGCACGACCAGCAGAAGAAAAGTTTGCCACACACACACAGTCTCACATTTCACTTCCAAAAAGGAGTCGTGTCAGTAAGGAAAATTTGAAACCGTATGCATATAGAAAGCGGCATGAATGTTCTACTGTTGCATTCATAATTCACCTGCGCACGGACTGCGGAAAATGGAAAGGTAGTGGCGCCAGCGTGAAATGCATTTGACGCAACACACGCCTACCGTTCGCTAAGTTTGCTGGTGCTGCTACTCGGATTAAGCCCGTGATAGCACTGCGTCCGGTTCCGCGGGCCTTTCCAGCAACCTCGCAACGTCAAGCTGGGGTTTGGGAGAGGCATAGGAGGCATTGGTGGAAAAAATAAATGGAAAATGTTTGCAGCATTCCAGGCGCAAGCGAACGCACCACCCTTTTGCCTATGAATTTCTAAATCCCGCTCAGTCATTCTCGACCGGTGAGGACGAACAACGGTCGAGGCTCACCGTACGACCACGAACGACTGAGAACCACATGTCACGGACACAACGATCACGAGTGAGCCTTGCCGGGACGCTCCTTCCCTTCCGACACGCTGTGACTGGCACATTGAAGCTTTGTGGGTGTGTGAGACAGTAAAATATTGCAAGTTTGTGTTCGTGGTATGTCAACTATTTGTCGCCGTTGGTTAGGTTAGGTCGACACGTTTGAAAAAAGCAAAAAAAAAACAAAAAAAAAAAAAATGGTGACAGCCGGAAATGAAAATAACTTACGGTCAAACGCAACAACTTGGTAAAATAACACAGAACAAGAATAGAGAAAATAACGCGATCTGATACGGAGAAGAACGTGCTGAACGTGTGACCAAACGTTGCATAACAAATTGGATTTTTTTTCTTATTGGAAAAGGTTCAAGGGTGTGTTTCAGAAAAGCACACTTGAAAAAAAGCGGCTTATAACTCCGAGGGCTTAATGTGTCGAACGCTTGAACACCCTTTAGTTGGGGCTGCCGAGTTAATTAATCGATCTGATTTACCCTACTCTTGGACGGTGGTGGTTAACACAAAAACACAGAGTGTGATAAAACTCTGGAGGGTTCAGCAAGTTCGCTCTCGTTCCGTTGTCACTCGTTGTCGCCGTTTCTTTGCGGCACAGTTTTTAAGGCCCGTTTTTGGGCGCTTTTTTTGTCTGTAGACACGTTTGATAATAACCCTCTAGTAAATCGTTTAAAGCCCACGCGGGTGTATTTCATTAAAATGTAGGGACCGTAACATGTAAGGGCCGAGATTTTCGGGGTCGGTGCCGTCCTCCAGTTTCAGCTACTTTCGGCACAGTGAGACTAGGCTCGGACAAACTGATGCAAGAAAAATGTGTGTGTTTTAAGGGGTTTGTTGTACATTGGAAGTGTGTATTTATAATAGGTATAACCGAAAACTGTTAAATTTTAAATGTCTGTTATAATTTCTGTAGTAGAAATATGAATAATGAGATTTATAGAATTCAAGATTGTTATAGAACTCATACAATCAATAATTCTTATTATAATTAAAACAATTTTTAAAAATTTTCCTAATAGAAGATTACAAATTTAATAATTATTCAACATTTAGCTTAATGCTTTATCTTTAGTCCTAAAGATGAGCAGTTTAAAGCCTTTAACACTACATTTTTCCATCGGCAACTATTTAATCCCACCATGCGGCCACGTAGCACGGTGAGATGAGTTGTGTTTATTTAAATTAATTAACGAACCACTTTTCCTGCCACGCATCCTCTCTCCGCCGTCCTTCAGCTGCTTAAAACCGGCCCAAAACCTTCCATTTTTTTTTTAAAAAAGCCCCCTTGTAGCACGTTTCGGATTTATGCTGACTGCAGCTGAGATAAACCGCATGAGGGCGTTGAGCTACCGCTACCGGCTCATCCTTTTTCCCTCACTTTCCCGACGCGCGGGCTGGCGAGTGCTGACAATGTGTGGGTGAAACCACGGAAAATATGTCCCCGTACGGTTAGTGGACTGTAAAAGAGCGACTGTCTGCCCTGCATGCTCGCACGTTTAAGCATGTGTGAGTGCGTTGAGTAAGAGGATTTTCTTTTTTGAACAACCGGTCGCCTTAACGACGCTTCGCAGCTGAGGTGTTTTCGGGGTATGGAAAATCTTTCAACCACAGTAGCTTAAAAGGCAAAGAAAGGCCAATCCAGGAGGATCCAAACCCAGCTAAGCACCTTTCCAAAAGTGATACTTTTTTTTGAGGGGATCGATCGAAGAGCGGCTTTTCTTGCCTGAAACTATTGAATCTTACAAGGCAGCGGCGAGCAAATTCAATGTGCGGCGAAAAAAGGAAGAAAAAAAACGCACAAAAAATGGAACGAACACTTTGTAATAAATCACTAAACAGCGAAATAATTCCTATGGGAGGCAGATACCTTTTTTATGGTGACGGTCGCCTAGTTTTTTTTTCCCTCCATCGGTTGCAGACATTTTTTTTTCACTTTTTCCTTCATGATTTTCGAGAAGGTCACACTCGCCTTCTAACGCAATTGATTTTTTGTTCAGCATTCCATTTTCTTGTCTACTGTCCCGGAACGGATCTCAGAGCGGATAAGCGGTGCCCGAAAAATCCCGCAGCAGCGGCACCAGGAAAAGGGCACCATACGGTCATGCTCTGGGGGAAGAAAAAAGGCTGTAACGGCGGCGCCTGGCCTGGTTTAATAATGTGAGGTTAAATTTTATTGTACGTTTCGTTTGCTCCCGGCTGTGGGCCAAAGGTGTGAGCAAAAGGGCAACCAAACAACAAACAGCACAAAACAACAACAAAAGGGAACAAAATTGATTCCATTACACGATAAATATCGGGTTGCGTGCGGCAAGATTTTCATCCCGTTCTGCAAACTACAAACCACCACGCGTCACCTCCGACCACGGGAGAGTGAAGGTAAAATTCCCACGAGCGAACAATGTGGCCACAGGATGATTATTACAGCCGCGGAAGGTGGCTACGAAGAGAGCTACGAAACTGGGCGAGGTGTGTGGTGAAAAATGTCTCGCACTTAAGGGACTGCTCGGGTGCTGACAGAAGTAAAAGCAACGTCAAGGTGTAGCCGGGTCACATGAACTCATCTCACACACACCCGCCCTCGGAGCAACAATCAGCAAGTCGTTTGAGGTCTGTTCATGTTTGTTGCTCACTGATTGAGATCGTGATTTTGCCGGATAAGAGCGAAGCGTCCCGACAAACAGAGCGTCATCCCCTTGCCTCATCACGGTGCCTCGCAAGGGACGACACGAGCTGTTCCATTTCTTTATCTGTGTCTAACTTCTTGTGGCTTGCGGCAGGCTTGCGTGGGAGCAGTAACACATCACACATTTTCATATCTTTGGGTCCATCCCGAGTGTGTAAGTGTGTGTGTGTACCTTCCGTACCATCCCAGCAAGTTTTGGAAGGAAGGAAATTTTGCAATTTGTCTCCCGGTCGATCCCAGACACGTTTAGGTAGAGAGATGCGTTGATTTGGAGCAAACAGGCAGGACAGAAAGCTAGTGTGCTGGAAAGGGCAAAGTTGAAGACATGTGTATATGTGTGGTTGAGCGTTGGTGGTTTGTTTGACAGCTTTGTTTGATAAAGGTGACTGTTTTGGCTGTTTAACTTAATGGTTCAGGTGTCTTCAATTTAAGATGATGAGATTTTTGCATTATGGCGTGCAAAGCTTACATCAACCTTGACCTTTCGAACGACGGCTATGAATTGTGAAGCGTTTGTATTACAAATGTATCCACCCAAAGATGTTTTATTTGAATTTCTATCCAGAATTAGCATTAAGACAGAATAAACTTAGAAATATGATAGAGAATTGCGCGGATTTATAATTAAATTCAAACTAAAATAGCATGCAAAAGATAACATATTAAAGCTTGAATCTAATCTGTTGTGATTGACAGTCATTGCAGCCAAGTTTTGGCTCTAAGGCATCAATTTTTGACAGTGAACATCCATTTATTACTCTAACGCACTCAATTTTGTCTATAAGTTACTCTTGTAGGATTGACGAAAAATCTGCTCAAAAACAGATTTATGACAATTGTAATTTCAAACAGCGTGAAATTCGATTGTTTTTTTTTAAATGAAATTTAATAAATTCACAATACATTCGATGAACACTGTCAAAAAATTACGCCTTAGAGACAAAAATAGGTGAGTTAGTGCAAACATCGGAGCCGGAGCTATGCGTATTGCATAAATTTAGGCGCTTATTATTAAAGCGCCTTGATGTATGCAATGCTCAAAGCAAACTCATCCCACTAAGCTCTTGTTAACATCTTTTTCAATCGTCGTACGAACAACCTCATCAAAACAGGAACATTGTTACACCCTCTCATTGAAATGGGAAAATCCTTCAAGAAATGTTTCAACCGGAATTAACGCCTTAAAGGTCGACTTACCATTTAACTGCAGCCCCGAGTGGTTCGTGGTGTCACTTAAAGAGAATCGAATTGAACCGAGATTACCGACTCGAACCTCACCCAAAATTCCAAAGCTGCACAGCTTCCACCAAACAACACAACCGCTTCCTTTCTCCACCACTCAAATTCCTCGCACCAAATTCCAGTGGTAAGCTCGCCACTAAAGCCGCTTGATCGAAACTGTAGCCCTTTTTCACAGTTTGGCAATCGCGTGCGCTTGGATTGAAATTAAGTTTCAGCGCAAGTGAGCAACGAAAAAGGCAAACAGCATTCCAGCTTAGTATCAATTTCACCGTACAATTCTCTAACACCCAAAACTTTCACCATGGACACAAATGTACACTTCTTTCCACCTTCACCAGCCAGCGAACTGTACACACAACAAACCCTCTCTCTCACTCACTCTCTCTTTCTCTTTTCTTCGCACTCGCATCAAATCTTTCACTTAATTCCGACGGATCACTGCGGGCACGGTTCCGTATTCCTTTTTCGTAAGCGGGAGTTTTCTTTTTCGTAATTTAATTTCAAACTTTTAACGCCACAACACTTCGCCACCATTTTCGCACCGCACCGCTGGTCTTGGTTTGGCCCGCGTACGTATGTGGCGCTTGTTGCTTGCCCTAGACCCCGCCGATATTCGATGTGATTGCGTACAGCTGCGTTTGCTGGATCGCTTCCGTTTCGTTTACTACTCCGCTGCCATTGGCGTGCGTTTCTGCCGGTTCCGGGCCTTCCGAAGTAACCGATTGAACGTGAGACGATTTTCCCATCAAATTAACCGACCGAAACGGCAGCTGGTGGGCCGCTCTTGTGGCAGAAGTTGAGATCGAATTTTCCCTCTAAAATTTCAGCCACAGATCTGGCGCGAGTACGGCTGTGTGGAAAGCAGCGTGGGGGAGTGTTTTTGGAGCAGTACTCGAGAACTCGTCACTTTAGCACAGCCTTTCGGGATCGTTTTAACGAAGATCGATTGGTTCTCGCTACTAATCATCGCCGTCGGGTTGGAGTTTTTTTTGTGGGCCGTTCAGAGAGTTGGAGGGTGCGTTTTATTGGCCATACAATGGCAACAGAGCAACGAACGGAAATAACGAACGGCACTGGAAACTGATTAACTTGCGTTTTGTCTTTGATTTTTTATATTTTATTTTTGGGACACTTGCCATTGGATTTTTGAAGTTGTATCTATAACTGTACCATTTTGCTTAATTTACATATAAATTAAACTTTTAGCTTTTTCACTTATGTATATTCATTTTGCATTTATAACACATTTTGCAGTCAGGCTTTCCTCAGAAGATATTTAATGCATTTTACTAATCACTCCAATTCCAATGCTCTCTCTCTCTCTCCAACACTTGATGCAGAACATTCACAAACGCTCAAACCGTTCGAGACGGTTGCCTCACACTGAAACCTTCCACACAAAAAAAAGCTTTGAACGCACCTGTCTCCCCGTTTTACTAGCCGAGTCGCTTCAGCTGGCGCTGTGACGATACGCCCCACAAACCAGTTGTGCCGCAGGTGTGAGTAATTACTTTTCGATGTTCGGTAAATAATTTCACACTTCCTTTCGGGCTTTTTAGGTTGCCGAAGGACTTTGCCACACAGTTTGCCACTTATCTTTATTTTCTAGCTGGCGCCGGCACGGAACGAAACTGTTAAAATAGCTCTCTACGAACCCATTAACGATTGTTTAAAATGGGTTTCACGTGCCGCAAAGGCTCACATATTTGCACACACACATACACAAACACATACAAAAAACATACCTGTACCCTGCCATATATTTGCTTATTTAATGAGATTTTAATTGTGAGACATCACAGCTTTTAGAGCGCTTTTTTACGCAATTTCCATATTCTTTCATAAAATAAACGTGTTTATACACTTGCACAACTCCGAATGCATATACAAACTTCGAAAGAAGTCTGCAAAAGCGAGAGAGCATCACTTCACCACCCCTTCTTCTGCCATATCCTCTGCACAGGGACACGGCACGAAAGCACACCGGACCACCGGGTCGTACTGCACTGGGTCCCACCAGCAGCTGGGTCCAAGGAACGGACTGGAAACGGTCGAGGATTCACGGACACGGGTACGGGCTTTCCCGTGTACGAGCAGCGAGCACAGGCGGGCGCGCACACTTTCCCGTGGCAAACGTCAGCAACAAACTGTTCGCTCGCTCGCTCCCCGACAAATGGTCCCGGCGTGAGCTCGCCAGACTCGTGGCCCGGAGCCGTCCGCTGCTGCCGTTCGCGCGATCCTCGTGGCTGACGACGATGATGGTACGTTGAGGGTTTTGCGGTGTTGACTGCGGTTCCCTCTGATGAAGCGCAACAGCTTCAGTGGAGCGTAGAGGGACCGCGGACACAACAGAGGGGTGGATTGAACGATTGCGCCCGAATCCGAACACGGCCGAGGCGTAACCGAAGTGAAAAGCTTTCAGGAGCGGTGAAGCTTTCGTGCAGCGGATACATTCAACAGAACCGAACGGTCCTCGGCGCGGGTTCGGTGCCTGCTGGTCCCGCTGGGAAGCTGCTGCCTCTGCCTGATGTTTTGAATGTCAGGTGCTACACCGTTTACCAGGGGGACGGGGCGTCTCCATCGAGCATTGGGGTGCAACATGGGAAATGCTGAACGACTGTTGCTTTTTGTTTACGGCAGACCGATTTTCGCTCCAGCACAAGACGGATGGATGTGGTACGGATGCTTTCGTGGTAGTGGCGTTTTAAAACGCGAAACAACCGTGAAAAAGATTTAAATACTTAATTGTGCACGAGCAGTTACGTTGAGAAGTGGACAGTAAATGCACAGCCAGGCAGAGCAATTGGCAGCGCAAGTGGAGAGCAAATGCACAGCAAGTGGGTTGATTTTGCGTTCTCTTCTATCTGTAGCAAAACACTCATACAACCAAGGCAGACAGGGAGCAGTTGTAATATTGAACCATCTCAAACACTGCATGGTGATGGTACGCATCTCCCCAGGCAGGAATACCTGAGCTTAAGTGCTACTTGCTACTGGTGCTGCTGCTACTTTTACTTCTTCCCATCCTGTGCTGTCCATAAACTCCAAACGACAGCTGGCTACCGGTGTGAGACCCGCTGCAAGATGTTCCACTGCGGGTGCCTGAAAGAAGCTGTTGTTATCTTTCCGCTTGCTTGGAGCTCAACAAGAAAGCTTGAATTCCGCGTACGTTCTCGGGGTAGGTGGGTTTCGTCCGTTCCCCCTTTTTTCTTTCCTAGAATAAAAAAAAATGGCAGGAACCACTGGCATGTTTGCGTTTCTTCTCCATTTCTTTTTTCTATGCTCTCCCCTTTTTTCTTTCGTTTACACGCTCCGTTCGTTCCTTTGATGTGTCCCTGCGTACGATGTACGATAAGCCGGCACGAGGAAGCTCATTTTCACTTTCTTTCGCTTATTTAACTGCACTCTCGTCAACTACTTTCCATCACCGCGGGCGGAGAAGCAGCACGGTTTGTCGTTTGGTTAGTTTGCCTGCCATTCTGTTGCGAGCGAAGTAAATTAGCTCGCCGGTTCACAGCGGAAGCTCATCATCATCGCCACTCATCGGCCCGCCTGCTTTGAGCTCACTTTCTATGCTCACTCGTTTGATACCCGTGCGCGTGAGCTTAATCCTTTGCAACCACTCTGTCTGGCTGCTAATTTATGATAATAAGCATGTGATAATAGACACGCCGTTCGAAGCGCACGTGGGCACAACAAACGTTCCCCTGTGGTGGTGGTGGAGAGGTTCCCTTCGCAACACATTATTGGCACGACGTGCACAACACACACACACACACGCGCGCACTGTCACCGGTTCTGCGTGCCCTTCACCGGTGTCACGAACTGGCAGTGCTAACGAATTTCATTACGAAAATTGGTTTACACGTACGGCACGGCAAGATGCCAGCGGTTGTATTTTTGTTTGCTGTCCGGTAATTGTGTTTGTCGGGCTGCGTTTGATATCCTCGCCGGAACGGTCGATTTGCTACGTGTGGATTAATTTGGGCTAGGTGTTCGAATGAAACATTTCCCTTCCCTTACCGCCAAAAAAAGTGCTCATATGTGTGTGTGTGTGTGTCTGCTTTCCAAGGTGTATTATTTATTACACCAGGCACACCGTCTTGCGGGACACGCACGATTTAGCTGTGACATTTTTTATTGGTGTGTAACGGTTTTTTTTCCAATGCTCGTTGTACATGTTCAAGTTCATGTCAAACAAGCTATTTTTGGCTGCATGTCATGTCAGGGGTGTCTGGTACCGAAATGGTTATTAACACTAATACATCGTATGAATTTTAGAGAGAAGAAGCTAGAGTTTCTGTTTGAGTCTGGTTGTTGAGTTTTGAGAAACTACGATCACTACGGACAGACAAATAATACTTAGTACCCAAAACTTCATTTCATTTCGTTTCAACAGGTCGTTTCAACACATCATTTTAGTGATACGGCCAATACGGTGGTTCTTACGGGAAATTTTAAAAAGTTGGTTTCTCAATTACTCAAACATATCCCAAAGTACTCAGAATAAGGTAGATACATGCAAGAAATGATGTGCAGAAAAGAATGACAGTTTCCAAGATTAGATGTTGGTTTGGTTCAAAGATACGAATGAGGGCATCAGGCTCAAAGTCTCTACAAAAAAGTAATATTTCAGAATTTCTGAAGAATGTATGGCACATAACACCTAGAACAAGAATTAAAAGAGAATAGACTCCAATCGTTGTCTACGTGAACATGCTGACAAGTATTCTAAGTAAGGCCCTATCTTCTATGGGATAGGCATCGATTTGTAACTAACCCGAAGCGGGTTTACAAACTCATCAACTACTTCCGGGAATTACCAACTTCTGCTTGAATTCATCATAGCATCAGAACAATTCCAATACGCTGCAAGCACTTCTGGGCCACCGCAACTACTCTTAAAAGAGGTTGGTAGCTTAAGATCCATTTTCCATGAATATTTCAGAGAGAAATTTTACAACGCCGTCAGTACAATAGTTATTTTTATGCTTGATGGTACTTTTTTCCGTCTGCGGTATTGTTTCGAATTACGGACACTTAAGGCATTTTTGGCATTTAATATTATCTTACTAATTCAATTTCAATGGAATTTGATTTCGATTTTATTGGGATTGGAAATTAGATCACGATGGAGATAGGAATTCTGATTAATGGGGTCGAGAAGAAAACTCGTATTTAGAATTTCCGAGGTAGAATCACGCAATTTCCAGTCAAAAAATTAATTAAGTCCATTTTATGAATTGAAGGTAAAGAATTAAGACTAATACAGAATGAGCTCTTATTCCAGCTTTGACTAATGGTATAAAACTAGTGGTATGAACCCCCAGCTTCGTCACCCCGCCGCAAACTAGAAAAACGCTCTATCACATTGGGAATGGGATTGGGATTAAAAGATTGGAATTCCAACCGGAATTGGGACTTGAAAATTAGAATCCCTTCTGAGATTCATTTTTCCCATCACTACACGGGACCGCCCAAAATAACGTCTATAATCTTCAAAGTCACATTTACCCAATACCTTTTAGCTTTTTACTTATTTTAAGTTTCAAAAATCCAAATCTGAGTCAAGGAATCCTCCTAGGTGGACAGCACGATGGTCTTAAAAACAACTGGATTTGCGTGCTGTTTTTCTCTTGTACTCGTAGATGCGTAGAACCGAAGAACTGGTACTGTCTACTGCAGGGTCTACTTGGGGTCGTACACATTTTCAACATGTTCTAGTACATCATGGCAATTATTAAAAACTAAAAAGCGGCATCCTCATGGACTGGATAAGAAAAAACACCTCATTTTTAATTCAACCTTAGGAAAAAGTTGGGAAAAAATAGTTTTTAGCAACCAGTTAACACATCTTCCAAACCTTACCACTATTCTTCTCTTCGTTTGTGTCATTTCTCCTAACCAAACAAAACCCAAAAATCCAAAAAAATGACGAAAATTTTCCTCTCTACGACCTTAGCTTACACATCGATTCTAGCAAAAACCCACTGCTTCATACCATACAGCTCGAAGTAAACGAACTTCAAGTGCTAACACCGAGCACCGAGTGAGCATGAGTTGTAGTGATCAATGTGCCTTTTATCACGATATCGTGTAACGCTTGAGCAGTTTTGGAAAACGTTGAACCACGTTTCGTGGCCGCCATTCCAAGGCCAGGAAGACCGCTTGGAATGGAAACGCCAGTTGGTCACGATTTTAATCTACCAAATTGAAGCACGCACGGTGTTACCCATCACCCACCCCAGTGGCAGGAGCAACGAGAGCCGCTGGATCCATTATCGGTGCTAAATCATTCCGGGGTTTTTCGCACCAGTAAGGAGACGGATGTATGGAAAGCACCCAAAGTGGTTTCGTGGCCAGCGCTGGTACGAAATATTGAGCGGGAGCAGTTTCCTCCGCTACTGGGGCCATGTGTGTCTGCGCTGTGCTAACAGTGTTTGTGTTGTGAAGACACCAAAGCAAACCAAGCGAACCAAAGTGTAAACATAAAAAAAAATGTTTGAGAACGCTTCGCGGACCGCTTTCATCGCCAGTCGAAGTTCGGCGGAGCCCATTCTTTATCGTTTGCTTCTCACGCATAGGTCTGTTCCTTTAGAACCAAACACCTACTGGAGACACACAAACACACCCGTACTGTAGCACTAAATCAAGAAGAAACAAGAAACTCCCTCCTCCTTCCGTAACGATCTCAAGCCCCGATATGGATGGATAAAGTTTGTCAGCTAACCATTGTTGCGGCTGGGTATGCCACACCGGTGAACTTTTCGGCCAACGGCAAACGATGGAACTGGAAAGGTCAACTGGACGATAACTTTGTCTGGGGCCGATCGGTCAGACCAGACCAGGCCAGACCAGGACGAGAATGAGTTTCAGATGAGTTTTCTTCTGCACACTAACCGCAACCGAGATAAGGTGCGAAAAGCGTTTCCAGAGCGTCGATTGGGTAGGCTTTCTGCAGAATTGCACCTTCGAAGTGGTCTTTGGAATTCTATTAGAAGAGTTGATCCAACATCTAGCCACACAATGGCACCGCCTGAAAAGCTATCAGTTGCGGTAAGGCTTTTCTTTTTCACTTTCAAATAGCTGTGCGATCGAAACCGACCAATTACTCGGATAGCACTTCGGTAGGAAGTACAAGAAGTCCTTTTTTGGAAGAGAGCTTATACAGAGAGAGAGAGAGAGCTTCTCTTCCAGTGCTTTCTCGTTTGGTGGTTTGGAAAAGTTTTGTGCTTCCTAGAAACAAAACCGAAACGTCTAATGCTCCACATAAATTCATCTCGGAAAGTAAGAAACGACCGACCGGCTCCAAAGCCTTCCCAAGTCCCAATATTAGCAAGCAAACACCATCAATCAAGCAGATCGAACAGAAAAAGCAAAGCCAAAAAACAAAAAGATCTTACCATTTTTGCTGAAGCAGTTACTGTTCTTCAACGGCAAAAGAATCGAAATTAATTCAGTACGCTTCGCTCATCGTTCCTAGGGTTCTTTTTTCACTCACTCGACTGTTTACACTTGCTGGGCAAGCAGGGAAGAGCGATCAAGTAAAAAAACGGCTCCCA
Organism: Anopheles arabiensis; assembly: GCF_016920715.1. Lineage (NCBI taxonomy): Eukaryota > Metazoa > Arthropoda > Insecta > Diptera > Culicidae > Anopheles > Anopheles arabiensis. The sequence goes on from NC_053518.1 coordinate 89,280,596, forward strand.
AAACTAACCCCCATATGAAAAGTTTCATTTCGATTTTCGTACCCATGGATGTATCCTAACGAACGAGAGCGGCGAGTGTTGTTGCTTCACACCGTTTTTTTTTTCTTCCCTTCCCAAATCAAAACGAATGCTTCCGATGGGAGCAAAACTTGTTGGGGATAGTGCAAACCCGGGCCCGCGACAGTCACAGTGCTGGGATTGAAATGAAAATTTCCAACCGAAAACCCAGACACATATTTGCCGTGTCGTTGTGGATGTGTGGCGGGAACGATCGCACGTACCCGGAAACCTGGAAACCTTCGGCAGGTCCGCAAACGAGCGCAAACGTGCTGTAATGTTGTCTCAGTGCAGCCAACACCGACACACACACAGGGGATGCCGGATGCGTTCGCACCATACAACCGCGGTTCCGGCTGCTCGCCCGCGCCCGGATGTTGCAGGCACCAGTTGTTGGTGCCCGTGTTTCGCGTGGAAGCTTCCTCTGCATCTGCAATGCGTACATTTAACATTTCACACTTGTTTGTTTGGTTTTTTGAGTTAGCCGTTCCGGAGTTAGGGCACAGTGTAGGTGGTCTAAGGGCGGCACAGCGGCAAGTAGAAGGATGGTTTTTCCAATGTGTCTTGCAAATCGAGGTCGTGTGGACTACACGTTTGATAAATGATATTGTTTGTGTCGGGGCAATAACGAGACGCATTGATGGCGCTTGCTAGCGAGTAACATGATTATTTAAATAAGGTTTCACGGAGAGTATTTTTTTGGTGAAAACCATGAGGATGATAACTTCAAAAAGAAATTTTACATTGATCTATTTTTTTTAGGCTTGCAATTTGGAACAAAATCCTTCGAATAACTAGTCTCCAACTAGGCTCCAAACCCTCTCTACTTCCATTGTTATTGCCTATTAGAATTAGATGCTTTACACTATATCCACGGAACTCTATATTCAAGAACTTTGTTCTAGTAAATGTTGTCAAGGAAGAGTTATTTTTAATCTGTATGTTCTAATATCCAACTTCATCTATTCGTGTATTTGTGCCATATTTGTCTACCGTCAACAACATAAACTTTTTCTGTTAGATGTCTAGGTGAGCCTTAGAAATGAGCAAAGAGTCTGTGAGGTAATTATTATACTAGACATTATTATTATTGTTCGAACAAACGTATCCTTTTGTATAATAGTTTACATTAAGATTAATTAACAGGTATTGTGCTACAGCCGTCAACTCGTACGGACTTAACAACATGCCCGTCATGGGTTCAAGCCTCGGATGGGCTGTGCCCTCATACGTAGGACTGAATATACCCTACTAGCACCAATCCCTACTAGTGGGTATATGCAAACCTTGACCGACAATGGTTGTTGTGCCAAAGAAGAAGAAGAAGAAGAAGAAGAAGAATAAAAAGAAGAAGAAGAAGAAGAAGAAGAAGAAGAAAAATAAGAAGAAAAAGAAAACTGTAAATGATTGTATCACTCATTTGAAAAAAAACCCTAACAAAGAAGAATAAAAATAGATAGAAACACCAATTGGTACAAGCTCAAACTTTTCCAAACTCATCTTTCGATTCGTATTTGTTGACCCATGCAAGACCTCAATATTCCTAATTTTATTGCTTGCCTAAAGCTTGCTCTAACCTAGACATGATGTTCTGCCCTCTCATCTCCTAACCGCCCTAAACACCCAACCCCATACCACCTTATCGAGCCATAACGATTCTAGGAAGTTTATCAACCTCTTCAATCCCGCTAAGCCACCGCTGACAGGCACAATAATTCTGGGTCAAATGGATGGTTGACGGGACGACCCACCACACCGCCACAACCTCACTTCACATCAAATTGACCCGCGTCGCGCGTACTGTGTGTGAGAGATTCAATTTTTACTACTACGCAACCAACGCGTCAATCCGCCATCATCGCCTCCTGGTCTTTTCTTCCCGCGCTCACTACCCCGTGACACACGCCGTGGTACCGAAAACATGCTATCACGAGTTAGTTTAATCATCTTCGTCGTTGTGTTGAGGGCTGGCCGCTATCAACCGGTAGCCAATAATCGTAATAATGTTATAAAGTTCATTTATTCGCCCTGTCGGTACATAAATCTATTTTATAGACCTTACGTGTTTAATATTTCGCTGTGCCGTGGCTTCGCTCTTCCCGTTTCGCACCGTTGACGCGGCTGGTTGTGGGTAGAATGCGACTCTCTACTGCTTTATTCTACATTAGCAACCAGGGGAAAGTCGCACTGATGCTATCATTATACTACCGTTGAGGTAGTTCGCCCTGAGGGTAGTACAGGGGGGAAACGGATACCGGCGTCGGACAGTTGGCAAAGTGGGTGGTAGGCGGCTTTATGTAAATTGAAGCACGCATACGTCCGATGGAAAGCAACCGCTCTGGAAAGGAAAACGCTTCACTCTAACGACGTGGTCTGGACGGTAACCAGACGCCTGCTGCAATGGAGCTATGGACTTGCTATCCTTCAGAGCCTTCGGCAGTCGTTGAGAGCAGGACGGACCGGGACGAATTGTAAATTCCGGCGAAGAAATTGCTCAAACCGTACTTGGCATGCCATGGACAGGCTTTTGACAGGCAAAGCAAAACCCCCCCGGGAGCTAGCCGGTAGGGCTGGGGTCTCACGAACACGAGCCATGCCCGCACGCACACACACACACACACACACGTAAAGAATAGACGAAATCTGATTCAATTATCGGGAGCCGTAAATAATGGTGAGCTGGAATTTATTGAAACACGATCCGGGAGGGCTCGTGAACCGGAAGCTTCATCAGCTCAGACCCGGTCGAGTGGTGATTGGTACCGGCTTGGATAACTACTATTCATTCCTCACAACGGAAGGTGGTACAGCTTAACACTTTGGAAATTGGAAGCTTGTGAAAAGTATACCGCCAACTAGGGGCAGAAAAGTAATGAGTTTGTTTTACGATCAATCTGATTGAATCGATTAAGCAAACTTGATAAGAGTAATTTTACGTTTCTGGAGAAGTTTTGAATAGGTTCCATCTAATTCGAGTTGGATGAAGTATTATTGGGCCGGTCTGGTGGTACAGTCGTCAGCTCGTACGGACTTAACAACATGCCCGTCATGGGTTCAAGCCCCGAATGGGCCGTGCCCCGGTAGGACATGACTATCCTCCTATGTGTAATAAGTAAGTCACTGAAAGCCAAAGCCCACTTAGTGGTACAGACAGGCCTTGACCGACAATGGTTGTTGTGCCACAGAAGAAGAAGAAATATGAAGAATTTTGTGGAAATTGTTGATTTATGCAAATCCTTCTCATACAGTTCCATCCCTGGAAGGCTTGATGTATCGATTTACCCTGACGTTGACCTGGATCGTGATAGCAGCAGCTTCTGCTGAATACATTGACAGATTTTCATCAAAACAAAACATAATTGTAGTCCATGAACAATTGGTTGTACTTTGAGTAAAACTGCCACGGTAAGATTGAGGAAAGTCTTGTACTCGGAGGTACAAAACAAAAATTTATTGAATGCACTGCAGTGGAAAAACAATGTAAAAATTGAAAGACTATAGCACACGAACTAAGAATAACATTACCTAGTTTTCAAGAATTAGCGAAACCAGTGTTAAAAAATCTTTAAAAGGAAAAAATGACATATATTAAAAATATTTGTAAAATATAAATAATCCATAAGCAATCAAAAAACCACAGTGCTACAAACGGTGGATCTATGTAACAGCGAGTTCTAGTTGGGTCAGATCAAGGTAGGTGCAATACTCGACCCGAACTCGCTGCACCAACGGGTCGAAGCCGTTTATGCTTTCTCGCTCCTACTTAACATTCGGTTCGGATTTGATTCCGATTCCAACCTATCGTACTCGCTGCACCCACGGGACGGAATCGATTCCGACTGGCTCGCACCCGACTCCGGGGCGGGTCGTGAAATAAATCAAATGACCCACCACTAGTTCACACGAGCGCTGCAGGTTTGCATGCTATAAGCTATGCAACTTGCATCAAAGCGATCCAAAGTTCAAAACACTGTGGGAGAGAATCATGCCATCTTTCGGCCAAGAAAAATATATAAGTTGGAAAATGATCCATCGCATAATTCCATGCTGCGAATACAAATTGTGAAATTGTGCATGATAGTGTTTATACTGTTTTAATACTAAATCAATGCTTAAGTTCTCAATTCTCTTATATGACATTAATACAAAGCCATGGAAAAGGAAGATGAGCTGTGATGATGATTATCCATGTTTTCTAAGAGGCGAATGTCAGCCAAAAGGTCCAAAGCCTCTATAGAATAAATAATAAAAAAATGCCCATGTTTCCTGACGAGATTGTTCCTCTTTCTAGGATTTTAAAATTTGTAATAATTCCTATGAACTCCAATTTAGTATAAGGGTTTAGATATATGAGGTTTAGCTTTAAGTTATTGTTGTACAGCCATCGTGGCAAACAATTTGAAATAAATACAATAATAATAATTATAAACATGAGATATAGATGAGAGAAATCCTCTCCAAATTGTTCAAACCTTAAAAGACAGCAGCTGTGCTCACTTCTCATACACGTTTAATACCATATGTTCTAAGACAGAAACGCCCAATTCCGTAGTGAAAGCGTAAGCAACCCCGGAACAAACCGCCAAATGCCGCATTCCTTCTGCTTGCGGTGCCCGTTCAACATGTCAGCTAGACACAATCGATAATCGATAGACTTTCAATGAACGTGAACTTTGGTTCAACGGCCAAACGTCATCGTAGACCAACCAAATATTAAAAAAAAAACCCACAACCTCACGTTCGTTTCCTACTTCAACTTCAACCCAAAAGCCACCCACCGGAGCGACCACACCACGTGAACCTTGAACTAAATCTGTTCCACATGAGATGGCACACAACTCGGCGCGCCCCGCCCGCTAGCCAGTAACGACGGACCCCTCCACACCCCGTATCCCGCATCGACAACTGACACTGACCCATCGATAAATTATTTATATCCTCCACCACCAGCCAAAATTAATGAAAATGTAAACTAACATCCAAAAACACAAACACACTCGATGGGGACAAAACGGGCACACATCTCCCCCTTTGCACTGAAAATAGAATCCCGTGCCACCCCGCAAAAGAAATGATTTATGCTGTCAGAGGCGTCCGAAGAACTCCTTTATCAGACACTGAGCGGATTAGCATAATTTGGTGGCAAAACACAACGAAAACGATAAACTCCGGCGCGATTTCACACTTTTGCCACCGGTTTTATTGCTATTGCACATAGTGGTACCATTTATATCCACTGATACTGGGCGGGAGGAGGTGGCAGGAGGATGAAATGCTTCAAAATGCCATTTGCATTTCAAATGGAGCATATCTCCTCTCCATCTCCTCCTACCATCAATTGCGGACGGGGACGGTTGCTGTCGAGTTTTCCTTATCGATCGATTATGATCATGGGAACTCTTGCGCCATGCCATCGTTTCGCTTCGCACTTTTCCTCGCATTTTCCCACCTCTCCGCTCCGCTTGGACCATCGTTCGCTTCAATTGACCATCGATGAGACCATCCAGCCCCGAACGAATCTGTGATAAAAACACTGACAACGGGCACTGGTTTTGCTCCTTCCCGTTTTCTCCTCCCGTCGATCGACACTGTGCTACTAGTCGGCGGCCCCTCGCACCGATATATTATCATAATAATTTCAAGGTGAGTTTATTTTTCGCCCGATACCGAAGCCAAGGAAGCTCCGGCAGCCGTTCCCGCTCCCCCCTTTTCTTACCCTGTTTCCAGGCGCCCTGCGATGGCGCCGAGGGTCGGGGCCATGCTGTGCGTGTCTTTGTGTGTTTCGTGTCGCGATAAAGCAGCGAGCCAGAAGACTCGAGAATGTCTTCCTGATTCTGAGCTGCCTGCTGGTTTAATGGACGGCGGAACAACCCCCTAAAACTGAGCGACAAGTAAAAAAAAACTCAGAAATAAAGGACCAACAAACCTGTCGAACGAGATCCGGGTCCCCAATGAAGGTCAGTGTAACGAGCTCACCTAAAATGGAACACTGGTTGAATCGATGGAAAAAGTGAATAAAACAAAAGCGAACGGCAATGGCTGGCTGCGCGATGAAAAGTCCATGAGAATCCTTTTTCTTTTTTCCTTTTTTGAAAGGAGTACTTTGAACTTGTGCGACGCTCCGAATGGTTAGTCGTACGGTGGCTTTAAAAGCAGGGAAATACTTCAGTCATAATTAGCGTTTTCTCTCACCAGGTCAGACAGGATCTTTGGAGCATTCAAGGATTTTAAAAGTTGTCCTGCACTAATTGCCCATTGGGCTCAGTTATAGATAACCACTTTCTATGTGCTCTTCCGTGTTGTTTTAAGGGGTATCAGAAGAATACTGTTTTGTTTTTGGATTGCTTGTCGGATACTCGTCGGATTCCTTTAATCCTTTCTATTTTTATTATCTACTAATATCTGGGCCTTTTAAATTGATTTGAAGACCATTGTAGAAACATTATTCACCACGAATGATGATGAGAGGACACTGGCAATCGATTCCTTTATACGTTTCACTTCCTCGCTGCATTAAAATGTATTTTCCATATAACCTAACGGTAAAGCGTTACGTTCTCCGCCAGGCTAGGGTTGATCTTACCAAGAGCGGCTCAAACTCCCGCTAATGTTTCCGTCAGTTGACCGCGCAATGATTAACGTTTCTAGTCATTTGCCGACGAAGCAACGAACCAACGAAAACAGAAAAAAGACATCATTAACCATTAAGCATATGCACATACTCGCACACACACACACATACTCTCTTGGCACATCTACAAGTGCATTGGGGCGCACATCCACAACTGTTCCCGAGCGTTGCTTCACGGCGCAGCATACGCGGCAGAGGCAAAATGTCATCGTAGCTCATCGTCACATGTCACCCCACCCGGTGGTTGCCCGCTTTCGACATGGCGTGCAATGCACCGTGTTCTCGAACCCACACCACCCCTCTCCCTCCTCAACACCACGGTGGGATATGGTGAAGTGATTTAATATTCAAATTCCTTGCCTTTCCCCTTGCTTCTCGCTGGCTCGTGGCGTGCTTCACCTGCGCCCACTAATGCCCACTCCCAGCCGAGGAACGGCATGGAATTCTTAATCCATGTCGCATTGCATCGACATTGCCCGGCGGCCCGGTGGGATTCGTTCGTTTGGGTGCGCGGTGGCATCCGCTCACGGCATTTCTCAACAGGCCGGCGTTTAAAAATGATTGTTTTGGGGTGGGCAATCCACAAAACAAACCAACACAGTTGAGTTTGTACGTTTGTACGTTTGTGCATTTTCAGTTTGGTTGATGATGTGTTCCAATTTGTTGAGCTCAAAACAGCAACATGATGTAATTCATTTAATTTTGAAGCATTGGAGATGAAGCTCATTATTTTGTACAAATTACTGAGTTATTTATTACGGATCATCATCTTTCTCCAAAACACATGATAGTGCTAGATATATCCAATTTACAGTGTGGAAGCTCTCCATTGCTACCCATACTTGTGTGATTCTGAACAGGATGATTAGCAATGGGTATGAATACCATCTTTACTTTTCAATCATACAACTAAAGCAAATTATTTTGTTCCGTACAGTTTTGCATTTCATTTAAGATCCTTTTGATTTTTTTTTACAGAATTTGAAAGGATTTAATCACAATAAATTGTTCAAACGGAACTATTACCTTCAATGTGTCAGCTTTCACATAACATATCATGTCATTTTCTCAAACACTACTGTTAGTTCAACATTCACCAATATCAAATAAGATTACATGATTGACATCCATTTTATAATGATTGGTTCAACCAAGAAGGTGTTTCTGAAGGTTTATGAGGAAAAACTTTAAATTTAAATAATACAAATCACTAGTCAGATCCATTCTAGAATACTCCTCAGTAGTTTGGTGCCCAACGTCCTCGTTATGGTCGAATAAGATCGAGTCAGTGCAGAAGAAATTCAGCCATTTAGTCTTACGGTTTACATCCTGATGTAGCGTGGCAGTGAGATCTAGTTATCACGCCTGGTATTTAATACTTGGACTCGAGTTTCGTAATTTCTGAAACAATAGGGTACTAAGAGTTAGCCAAACTAGACGTACATATAACGATAATGAACCTATGACTGCGATGGCTATCAGATTCAATGCACGCCATGACTCTTTTGACTGGAACTCCTAATGTTACCCTGTGTATGTCTTGCTGTGATACTCTTTGTCATTTAATTTGTGCTGATGTTACAATGTACCCTGATGCTTTCTGTTATTCATTGCTATCCTGGAAATCTAAGATAGTTTATAAGATCAGTCATAAGGCCACAATGATGGCCAATCACTTAGCAAATACAAATAAACAAATTACAACCGGATGTTTGTTTTATATGTTGTTTCAAAAACTTTTAGCCTAATGCTTGATGAAATGCCTAATGCCCTAGGGATGGACCAGCCTTTAATAACAAGACATTTGAGATTCCAATTAAACCTTCAATTGTCTCAAATAGCGGAATATTTCTTGTACTAAAATAGGAATAAGCAACTGAAAAAGCATTAAACGAAAAAGTACGGAATAAAGATAGGCAAGAAAGTCTTCAATTACACTTTGTTCGGTTCAAAATGCTATGAAATGCACTTCCAAAGAATATGAATAATTTCTACTGAAATTATGGAATAGTTGCTTTGTATTATTGTAAACCATTTTTAACAATAACTTACAAAGATTAAACTAATTTAAGGACTTAAGCATAAAAATTGGTTATAAACCAATAAACTATCATTTGTTTTAGACGGTACAGGCTCTGAGCTGAGAAGTAAAGCATAGTACAATAGCATAATACAAAAATTTACAATGAATTGCTGGAATTGCTTGTTACACATTATGGGTCAGGTTTGATAAGGAAATGATATAATTTCCGGTAAATTATACAGCCTACACATAAACACCCAAAAAAAAGTGAAATACTGACAAAAAATTCCACAGAGCAATGCAATTGTTGGTACCACATTCCATTATTAAATTAACCTCTGTTTTTTTTTTTTCAATTTCACAATCACCTCCTAGCAACGATACAGCGCAACACACGTGTGTCACCACTGGCTGTCTCGCATAATCTTCTGCTCGGTGGGCTGTGTATGTGGAATTACCAGATTGCTACAATTAATCGGTTGCAAATGTGCGCAGGCAGCCGCTAAACAATCGACACACAATTGAAAGGACCCGTCCAAAATGTCTCTCACCTCCGCCTCCGCCCTGTCACCCGTTTCCCGCAACTCCCGCAACCAGCCCGATTTCACGGTCGTCACACGGTTGCGGCGAAGGCGTATGGGAAAGGTGCGAGATGAGCCATATTCAAGCGGCTGTACCTTTCGATGCAAACGGCACGATAAATAAAAAAAAGCTCCCACTCAGTACGGTTTCCCCTCTACCGGAGCGACCACTCTGCCTGCACTCTTCGTGAAAAGCACGGCTCGCGAGTGCTGCTGAGTGCTCCGCTCCGGTGAGTGTAGTGAGCGGATTTCTTAAAAGCCCTCACCACGCAGCCACCGAAACAAGACCTCTTAAAGGTGGCACAGCCAGTGTGCGGTGCAATTCAACTTAAACTTTTTACTTCGCTCGGTCCCGGCCAACCGTACTGAGTGACCGGTTTGATCGTGATCGGTTCTCGCCCTCCCCTCTCGAGCGCGGCCAGCACAACACAACAAAACAACAACACACGGCACACTCAAAAACCCCAGCTTAGCTCCCCTTGCTTGCTGCCAGAAACCAACCCTGCCACCCGAAGAAGGAAGCAGGGAGAGGGGGAAACGGTTTTGCCGTGTGTGTGTGTGTGTGTGTGTGTGCGTGTGTGCGCGCCCGTTTTCGACACGAAAAAGCCCGTCGACCGAGCTGCAAAGCTGCGCGACGGTCACAGCATTAAGTCAGTGTCTCCACCACGGTCCCAGTCGGCGGAGGTTTCTTTCCATTACTGCGCTGCCGTTTGCAAACACAACAATTCGTCTCACTGTTGAAGCCACCGAGCCGAACCACCAGCTAAAGCAGCCGACAGACAGCGGCGAACAGACAGACCGAGTGCGTGCGTGACCGAGTGCGTGGTTTGTTGGAAGCCAGAAGCCAGCGTGCAGTCACTTGCCCTGGCGAGGACAATTTTGGGCGAGGGCGGTTTTTGGAAGTTTCTTTTCCGGTGAATCTGAAGTGTGCGTAAAAGGCAGCGAGGAAAGGAAGCACAGGGAAGCAACCGTGTAGCGAAGACACGAATTAGAAGTAGTAGTAGAAGCAGTAGTAGAAGTGAGCTATTCCAGCAAATAGCAAACAAGTGGCAGGGCGAAAGTGTACCGTCAACATGGTGAAGTTGCTGGCCTTAATTGGCATCCTCGCGCTAACGGTGGCAGCAGGTAAGCTTACTAGTTTTAAGTGCTCGCTCCCCCTCAAAACACACCCACTCGCCTTTCCCTACAACGGCATACACAGGGGTCGATTGCTACAGAACGGCTGACATCATCAGCAACACCCACAAACCCAAAGGAGCGTTGTGGGGAAAGGGCTTCCGCTCCTTGCCCCTTTCGCTGTGCCAGTTTGAGAGACTTTTTTTTTCGGGGGGAGGAGAGGGCGTTTTCCCTTTAAGCTCTTTTTTTTGCGATCGTCAAAACGAAAAAAAAGACAGTGCAATTGCCGTTGAGCGCAAACGCAACGACGGCACGAACTGCTGCACAAGAACCAGTTTCTGTGTCACACACACACACGCGCGCGTAAAAGCAGATCGGGTGACTGCCGGGTGAGATGGCGGGAAGGGAAGGGGTGCAGCAAAACCTTTCACAAATTTGCTCACCCTATCGCTCACCCTTTGCACGGCTTACGCCTTACGGGGGAGTTTTTGCCTGCGATGGTTTGACACGCATCTACGACTTTGCAACACAAACGCACAAAATCGATCGTTAGAGTGGTGCTGGTAGAGCTAGCCCCAAAACGAACCATCTCCAACGACACCTCCACACACTCCACCCACAAAGAGGACTGAACATTTCGGAGCTTCTCCCACAGGACGGAATGTCCTAATTGCAACTAATCGCGAACGCTAACACTTCCGCACCGTAGCTCAGTGTAGCTCACACACACACGCGATTACCGCACAGACGGTGCCTCAATTTCCCACCCCATACCGGATATGGAGATGGAGCAAAAAAAAAAACGGAGAGACCTGAATAGCAGATAACATTATACAATCAGCATATCGCTCGGTCCGCTTGCAACGTCCCGATCGGATGAATTGCGGACACGATCACTAGCGTCACCCAATCGCGTGTTGTTTTTTTTTGTCGATCCTCAAGCGGTTTGCGGGCCGGAACCGGGTCGACTTGGCTTGGTTTGCTCTGGCGTACCGGCTTTCTTTCTCCCAGCGGGTATTACGTGATAATGCAGCAAACTGCCCGCCGACACTACCGAGGATCCGGTGTGGATCCTGGGACGAAAGAGCGCGCGCGCGCGCGGAAAACCTGTTCCGTCAACGCATAATGCAAGCCAATTTTGAGCACACACTCACAACCTCTTTCTCCAACTCTGGGACTGGGAACTGGGGTGGATGTTTTTTTGTTGTTTCCAGGTGGAATTCGAAACCGAACGTTTCATTTTTTACGTACACAAAAACGAAGAATTTAAATGCAGATATTAAGAAACGCTCGTAAGAGCGGGCGCGGTGGCCATCCAAAATGTCACCTCAAACTCGATGTAAATGGGTTCGATGCAGTGGAACGGGTGGAATGGGCTAGGCAATGGGGGTGTTGGTTTAACAGTCATATAAATACATACAGATTAAATGTAGTTAATGCTTCAATATCTTCATGTTTCAAGCTATATTTTCCAAGAACATGAGCAGAAGACCTACATCAATTGCTGAAGTTTAGTTCAGGAATTCACTCGGGATCTTCGTTGAGACAACTTCTGCTGTGAAGAAATAGATGATCTTGAGGATATTGATGTTTATCCCAGAGCTTCTTTAGCTTTGACATTCTTTGTCTGAACTTCTTCAGAACATGTGAATGCATCTTCAAAAAATCGAATATTACATGCTTAAGAGCATTTGTTTGTTGACGTACAATCAATAATTCCCAAGTTCCTCCAAACTACAAAAAGATATTGAAGATATAGCCTTTGAGGCTAGGCTTATTAGGATTTTATTCACATTCATTGAAAGGTTTGTTTAAAGTCATTAATAGAGAGAATTAATTAATTCAACCTTCACTTTTCCAATATCCTCGTAAACCGTAGTACCCTTCGAGTCAAGTATTGCGTTTCCAGCTACGAAAACACTTAAACTGTTAAGCCTGGTACTTGCGGTACCTTAACTACTGAAGCGGAAATTATGAGCGATTTTGATTGTAATTTCAACATCCCTGGAAATGGCACTAATGTACCTCAAGCCACAGATACCTTCCCTCCTTAAGTTGTTAATTGGTCTGAATTTGCTCGCAGACAGGAGGTTTTAAATTTTCTGCATGCTACCTTCCTGTGTGTATTTTGCCCAAGTTGTCCGAAAAAACAAAACAAATAAAATCCAACGCAACCGATAGCTGGCAGAAATGTTGGTGAAAAGATAGCTCCAAAAACCCTCCCGGTACAGACCCACCCCTGATGAGTCGTTGCTATTCTGCTGCGTGTGCAGCGTGCGTCATTAATGAAGCTCGAGCGCAGCGCTACCCGAGCCATGCCAAGCAATTATGGGTGTGCGGGTTACTTATTTTGCCATTACATCCTTTTCAGCGGTCCCGGCTTCATCGCATAAAGTTGATTTGTTGTTTCCGCCGGTTGGCAGCCGGTAAGGGAAGCGCCAGAGCGAGCGCGCGGTGGTGGTGCCTTATGCAATGCACGATCGCTCGCCGAGGTAGATCGGCGAGATCGTGCCACAGCTTTCCGCGTTCAACGCATGCCGGTTGTGGTTGCTTGCAATCGAAGTGATAGTTTTTTTTTCTTTCTTCTTTATAATTTGCTTTTCAACATCCAAACCGCTTCCTTGATCCTACCCCGTCAAATGAGAGGAGATAGGGGGGTGGCTGATCGACAAAATCAATCTTGTTTTTTCGATCCCACCCCCCCCCCTTCAGTAATGATTGCCATCAAGTGCGCAAAGATACAGCAAAACAATTGCGATTGCGAGGTCGGTTTTCGGGTTCATTAGCTGAACCGTGCTCGAATCGAACCTCTGGATCATACCGAACACCGAGGAAAGATCAAACAAACGAACCTCAAACCCATTGAGCATGCTTCCCCGCACCCCCTCCATGACGGCTTGTGAGACGCGCCCAGATGATGAAAGGAGACCGAATGCTGCCGTAGCAACGGCAGCAGCCATTTATGCTGGTATGGAAAATGATCCATTCGGCTGGCGGCAAGACCCTTTCGCAACACGGTTTTGGGGGTGCCGCATCAAATGTCAAACGGAGGAGGAGTGTTTGCCTCACACCGTGAGATGGGTTTTGCGTTCCTTCTTTTTTTGCTGCTGCTGCTGCTAAGCTCTCCCTAGATTGTTGCGATTGCCTGATCACGAATCACGGCTCGATCGCTTACACTGTCCTGGTTGTCCTGCCGCAGCGGCAGATGCATTCCACTGCCGTCCCGGCTTTTGCCAAGGGCTGCCAAACCCATCGCCCATTCCGACACCGACTGTGGCTAAGTGTGTGCCCGTGGGGCAACTGCAGCTGCACCTGTTGCATTGTACTTGTTGCCGCTGTCGAGTGTATGAGGATGAGCGTCTACGGCTTAATGTGTAGCCTGTGTCACCTTTTGTTGGCGAAAAAAAAGGGGAACGCAAGCAATGGCTTACAGCTACAGATGACACGCTTTTTTACTGTCACAACGTCACAACGAAACTGTTTGTATAAATTACACACCGTTTCGCACAAAATGTCAACACTGCTTGAACTCTAGCTTATTGCACGAAACAACAGTGGTTGATGGTTTAACTGCGTAAGCACACACCATTCCATCTCGCTGACCCGGCATCGGTAATTTAACACGCTCATCAAAAGATCGATTACCGTGGGGCTCCAACGTCGCAACGCAGTCGGGGCGAAAGTTTGGCTCAATTCTCACCGTACCGAACCCCGCACTGATCATCACCACCCACCAGCTCGGAGCAAACTTTCCCCTTTCAACGTCAGGTTTTTTTTGTATTGTTTTTCTCACCCCGTGCGCGTGCAAAAGATCGATCGGACTCCAGTGCCCACTTAAGCATACCACGAGGAGGGAGGGTCAAGGTTCAAGCGATCTACAAGTGATACTTAAACCGTACAACCGTACCTCCGTACCTTGTGGTTAGTCAATAAATGTACCCCGGGTCACCGTCACCGTGCCACACAGGGGGGGGGGGTAACCTTAATCATTCCGGCTAACTGCTCATCCCCCTGCACCCATGCATGCATCTTGCCGAATCGATGCGCTCCTCACGCTGAGAGCCGTTCACGCAAACGCGCCCGAGGGCAATCGATTGCCCAACCGATGGTTGGGGTGAACAAAAAGAAGCCACACGAAAAGATGAATCTTTGCCTAGCACGGGCGATCGGTATCACGGCCCTGTGAAACGGGCACTAGGTCGACCCGGGCCAACGTGCTCCACCATTAGCCAGTGGACGGTAATAGTCGGCGTGCCAAATTGCCTGTTCAACCGGTAGAACGAAGTGCACTTCGGAGCACGCTGAGAGTGCTGGAGAAGGCAAGATTTGAGGCTCACTTTACCCTGGGTGTACTAGATTTACGTTTAACCGTTCTGACCTTCGGTGCACTTTACATACCCATCTTGCATTGAGATCGAGATTGAGAGTATAAGGTTCGATTTCGTTCGTTTCATGTTTTTTTGTTTTCCGCGACCTTCTTCCTCCTCCACACAGCCACGGCCGAAGTGCGAATCAAGCGACAGGCGGAAGAAACGACCAAGAAGGAAGAGTCATTCGAGAAAGAGCTTTGCAAAGACAAAGATGCCGGTGAATGGTTCCGGCTGGTAGCGGGCGAAGGCGACAACTGCCGTGACGTCATCCAGTGCACATCGTCGGTAAGTACGGCACTGCTATACGGCTGATGCTTGTGGATGCCTTCCCGAAACATCGTACCCGAAAGCTTACTAATCATCTTGCTGGGATGTATTTCTCTATTTCACCACCAGGGCCTGCAAGCCATCCGCTGTCCTGCCGGTCTGTACTTCGACATCGAGAAGCAGACCTGCGACTGGAAGGACGCGGTAAAGAACTGCAAGTTTAAGAACAAGGAGCGCAAGGTGAAGCCGCTGCTGATCACGGACGAGCCACTGTGCCAGGACGGGTTCCTTGCCTGCGGCGACGGTAACTGCATCGAGCGCGGCCTGTTCTGCAACGGCGAGAAGGACTGTAGCGACGGCTCGGACGAGAACTCCTGCGGTAAGTCTCCGAACGATTTCACAATCGCCGATCGAATTTCTCCCCAAAATGTTATGCGCCAAAATTAACCACACAACCACGCAGAAAACAAAAAAAAACACCTTTTCGTTGGAGGCCGTGCCATAGATCACGCCCGTTTTAAAATTCATATCCATAACTAGCAGCAGCAGCAGCAGCATCCTCACACACACACACACACACCCGACTGGCACACAATCGAGTGCGCGAGTCGAGTATTTGCATAATCCTCCACAATCCGCGCCAAGGCGTGGCAGCGAAACTGGATTCCTTTAAATCAATCCAACAGCAGCGGCAGCCAAGAAAATGAAGCCAAATTCCACCTAATCGAGTTGTTACGAAAAGTGGTGCTAAAAACCACAAATCCCGCCCTCCCCGCCCCGCCCGTTCGCGTCACCTCCCCCAAAACAACCGGTGGCAACTCCGGGGCGCGCGGTAGAAAGATCACATTCCACAAATGCGCCCGCAACAAACACACAAAGGTGCGACACGCTTGCCACGGTGCGGCGATCGGTTTTCGAGTTGCAGACGCTCTGAAATCCAAACCTGGACGTCCTTGAGGGAGAGCCGCCGTTCGGCTCGCCCAGCTAGTCGCCACATGTTGCTTTTAGCGGGGCCGGGGGATACACAGACGATACACAGGCTTGCCAAACATTGGCCCAGCAGGATCGAATGGATGCCTATTTTTGACTCTTCAAGCTCTTCTCTCCAAACACATTACCATACGCGCCTCGTTCTTCGTGGTCTGACCTTGCACAAGCTAGCCGCAACACACAAAAAAAACGGGGAAGATCTTGCGATCGTGTTGTTTTGGCAAAAAAGTCCCCCACCGTACGCATCGTTTGTAGACGACTCTTATGCGAAATGATTGTAGTCCGGCTGGAAACTATTTTTAGCTCTGTTCACACAATACGCAAAGACAGGTTGTGACAGGCGAAGGGATTCGGCCGCTCTAGGGCGAATAATTTCACCGCAACAAAAACTTTCTCTTTCCCCCGGTGCGCGGTCTTTCCTGCGCGGTACAGTTCTGTTAGGCAGCAACCACGCACACCACGAAACGAAATGGAAAGGATCTTTTTAAAAAAAAAACGAAAAAACACTGCAAAAAAACCTTCACCTTTCGATTCCCGGGTTTGGGGCTTTGCGATCATTGCGATCGACATCACGCGGGCCATTACAAAATAACACACTCACATAGCACTGAAAAAGGTTTCTCGCTTTTACTCTCACCTGAATCCCTTGACTTTAAACCCAGAGCTAAACGCAACAAATGCCGGCCCACAGTGGCTTTCACATTTTGCATGCACTTTGCGCTCCTGAATGGTGCGTTTTTCACCATTTTACTGTGTGTACGTGTGTGTGTTTGTTTCGGGTTTTGTTGGTGTTGTTGTTTTCGGTTCAAACTATGCAGCTGAGGTAAAGTGGCGATGTGGTAAACGCACGCTCGCTCGCCTGCTCCCGTTTTGAGCCGATTTCCTCCAACGCGCGTGCTTGAAGCACAGGAACAGCTGTGTAAAACTGGTGGATTTTTTTGCAAATATCCTGCACCTTCATCAGCGAAAAAATAAATAAAAAAACTCCCTAGACACACACACGTGGATGAAGGTGAAAGGAGAAAGGCCGATTGCTGGAGCCGGATGTAAGCGTGATTCTACGGTTCGGTTGTACGGGCCGGGGCCGATTTTACTGCTAGCCTTTAGCTGCCCCGCGGGGCAATTAGCTTGGTCGATGGTCTTTTTTTTATTTTACTTGTTTGTTTCGCACCCTCACCCTCTTCTACCCGATTTGTTTGCACTATTGTGCCGGTAGAAAGAGTGGTTTGGAGGATGGTCAGGGGGTTCCTGATAGAGTGGTGTACATACTACCTTTGACAACACACTCCGCAAAAGGTTATGCAGCGTAGGAATCGCGATGTGATGCGCGCACGAAAATAGCGCAACACACGAAACAACAATCACAGCAGCAGCAGCAGCAGAAACGGCAACAAAAACAGACACACACACATACACAGATCATCGGGGTCTAACACGCGGACAGCAGGTGGAATTGCAAAAGCTTACGCAACGGTTTACCGTGCATACGTCGACGTCTTCATCGTGGTTGCCGTTGTCGTTGTCGTCGTCGTCGTCGCCGTCTTCGGCCAGCATCCCAAGCGAGCCACAATGTCACGCAAGGCCTGTGCCTCTTTTAGGCGCTGGGAACAACAACACTTTCTTGCCTGCAGTCGAGTCTTGGGTCCTATTTTAAGAGCTCCTCTTGTTCTTCGCGCCGGTCGAATGGTCGCGGCTGGTTCAATAATTATGTGCGCATATTTTAGACCATGGTGGGTGCACACGGTGGTGTGACCGAACCGACCGAGTCAGGCGATTTGCATCGATTTAAGTTGCTTACGCTTAATGGGATGGGAATAGCCACTCAGTAGCGTGAGCCTATTCTGAGTTGATGAGTTAGAATGGTGAGTTAAAATTGAAAACTTTTTGCTCCTAAATTGTCATCAAAACCGAAGTAGAAGTTGATTGCCGGCGTTTTTAAAACACTCCTGGCGATCGGACGAGTGAGAACTCCCCAAAGAGTTATTTAACACACGAAAGAGTTTATTTGCTGCAAGAGAGTTGCTAGTCTGTTTGAAGAGTTATTAGTTATTAGTGGAGATTTTACTCTCGAAAGAGTTGTATACATTTTAAATGCCTGTAAGTGAGTTATTACTCGACGAAATGAGTCACTCAACGAGCTTCAACTCTCAAATGAGTTCGGAGAATCAAAACACTCGTCAAGATTTAGCTCTCATAAGAGCTATTACAATTACTAATGATTCTGTACACTGTGAGTGCGCTACAACTCTTTGCAAAGAACTCAAAACTCAAATGAGTACTTCATGATACAGGATTGAAGTATTGTACTGCACAGATTTCACTCTTTGAGAAGCTAATAATGAAGCACAACACTGTTCAGAATGTATCAAACCATCCTGTGCAATGACCCGTCCCAAAACCCCGAAGCTGTGCTCCAAAGCACACAATGTGTAAGGCTGGCACAAAGTCTCTATAAAAATAAAGAAACAAAAAAAAATTGTAAGGCTTCTAGCCAAACATTGCAACAGGACTCAAACCATGCCTGCACGGCAAGTCGGTCGAGTCCGCCGCCGACCCGGTGTATGTCGCGTGTAATTTCTCTATCAATCTGCGAAGGTGCAGCAGACAAGATTCCAGGCCGGTGTTTAGGTCACTCGGATCAGCCGTACCGGAGTTGCCATACCATGGAGCTCGACGAACCGGTCTTGTGCACACGCCCGGCCAACCAATCTGGTGTCTCCGTGTGTGTGTCGCGCTGGGAGATAGCAGGACTACAGCCCCTCTGCTCGCCACGAGGATTTGCTTGTCGCTGCGAGTCTGTGGCGGTAAAGCGGGTTTGTAGGTTACACGCCGATCGGTGTACCCTTTCGGTTGGCAACTCTTTAGCCCCCCCCCCCTTCTCCCCGTTATAAGTTTCATCGATCAGCTCAGCTGGCTTATGTAATCGCACCGATACGCGACGGCAGCAACCCCCGCGGGAGGGATCGAGGCCGGCTTGGGCCGGGGTGGGTTTTTAGTCTAGTCTTCCCTCCCAATCGATCGTTTGCAAGGCACCACAAACACACACATTGCGCTTTCTCGCTGGCAAACGCGGTGGCGGTGGGAATTGGATGGAAGAAGAAAAGTTCAATTTCATGCACCGAACGCCAGCCGAAATGCCAGACACAATGAAATTAAAGGAACCGGTGGACGACCGGCACGACCGGCTTAGACGTAAATCCCAACCCAACGCCCAATTCTTACCCACCCGCGGTTTGGTTGTGTGTCGTGACGTGGGTTGCGGTACTGCCGAACTAATAGGGTTATTTATTCGCTATTTGCTTAGCCGTGCGCCAACAAAAGCACGCCAGCTGGGCAAATTGTTGAAATAGCATCGCTCTCGTTTGGTTGGTACATACGATACAGACCAGTCCGAAAATCGAAAACAACATCGCTTCGTTCGGTCTTTCATCACCTGGAGCTGGCCGGTCACACTGGCCAGTAATGGGCAACTGCTTGCTAATGGAGCATTGTTGATTAATTTCCGTCCCTTCGTGTGGTGGCCATTTAATAAAACAGCCACAACACAGCCAAGCACAGCGCGAGCATGAGAATGCACTTTTCGCGTGCAGACATTCCACTGTAGGCTGTAGGTGTTATTTGCCCACGGCACACAAAACCTTACACGGCTTTGGGGCTAGAGGGCTAGAGAGCTACATGAGTTGCACGCGGACGTTATGTTCCAAGCCACGTTTAACGAGGCAGAACAACGGTGATCGTCAAAGCGTGCCGGGAGGTGAAAGGTGAAGCCTACAATTTCCGCATCAGAATATCTAGATAGTTCCTGCACGCCTCTATCGTACCAGCGCCTTCAAGCAGGTACATTGTTTCCAGGAACCCAGGAAAACCTACTCAACTTGAACAGTCTAGAAATCTAGGAAGTCTAACGGCAACGTCTAGCGGTGAGCTCACGCCTGTTAATTGAATCAACAGCCTAGTCATCCCTCTGTGTGGGGCGTGCGTTAAGCTTTACCCGCCTCATGTGTATCTAATTTGAAGGATCGTGTCAATTTCTGTCCCATCCGATAGAATACATCTCATACACCTTTCTTACTACGCGTCCTTCATCACGGTGCGCGAAAGTTCCTGGTGGTAGTGCTTGAAGGTTGGCCACCTATCTTAAAAAGGGAGGCCTGCGAGTGGCAGAAAAGTCCTGAACTTTCCTGATATTTACCCACCCTCGGAGCAGCCCCTTGGGAGCAGGTGCAGCACCTACTACTCGAGCGCTGGATCCGGTTTGTGCGCTGATGGTGCTTAACGTGCGCCAATCGCAAGAAGCAGGAAGCAATCAGGAAGCGTCGTCGGTAAGCTGCCACTTAGCTGCCCTCCACACCACAGTGCTGTGCTGGCGATAGTGCGGTGGCATATATGGGTGGTACGCATAAAATGCGCACACATCATGGCTCTCCCATGCTGTAGCCCTTCCCTTCCGCATACGTCACACAGTGACCACAACAACGGCAGCAGCAGCAGCAAAAAAAGAGATATGTGGAAGTAGCCGCGTATTCCAGCTACGTGTCTCAGCCACGTCGTCGTGGTCGGCTAGAGTGAGCAGTGAGCGCGACGTTTGGGTCAGACCTACCACACACACACACACACACACACAAACAGGTTTAACTGAACCAAGGGGAAGGGAGGGAAGACTGCTCATTATAGACTGCGAGGAACTGCTGTGTGGACTGGCGGTGGTGACTTATTTTCGGACACGCGGACATCATCTGGACCTATGTCCAAAGTTGCCGAGACAGCAGCGATGTTGCTGCAGGAGATATCAGGCAGCCCTCCTCCTCCTCCTCCTCCTCCTCCTCCTCCTCCCTCAACCTCCTTATAAGCTGTCTCCACTCCCTCGGGAGTCCGCCGACACTCCGTAAGCACACACTTTCGCTTTGCGTAATATCACCTTCTCCTCTGGCCCGGAGCCGCACGATCGCTCGGGAGACGCATAATCCCGGTGAGCCGGTTTCGAGCCGGGCCAAGAAGGAAAGTAACACAAGCAGACAGGCAGGGCAGCAAAAAAAAAAAGCAAACCTGAAAAGCACACACACAAACTAGGCCCCGCGGGGCGCGATACCGCTGCCACGCCAAAACCAACCTTCACACTCTCGCGCGCGCGCGCCCGCACGGTTATCAAATCGGCGTGATCTTTACGGATCTTTCTCTCCGACGGCGTGTCTCGACACGGGTCACGCCGAGATCGGGCGGGTGTGGCACCACCACCGGTGTGTGTGTGTTTGCTTCAATATGTAAATTGAATTTCACTCTCGATTTCGTTTGAGAAAACTGGATTTCGCTTGGCTGGCCGCGTAAGACCTGGGACATAGCAACAAAAGGTTGCTTTGTTTTCTTATCAGGTTTTCGGGGCTCTGTTGGAGTGTTGTTCGCTTTTCGTCGTGATTTTCAATGATTTCGGTGTCCGATCAGGTGGGGAGGGGTGTTTGAATCCCGCAAAAACCGAAGCAAAAACAAGCATTTTGATGGACGGCTGGGAGGGAAACCACAAGCCAGACGGGGTGTCCTTTCCGAAGCTGACAAGTTCATGCTTTCCAAAGCTGCATGCTTACACGAAGCTTAACATAATGTCGATCAGTTCCCCGGTCCGGTCTGCTGCTGCTGCTGCTGGTGGTGGTGGTGGTCAACATGTTTTCTTTGTTTCGTAACAACCGCACCATCAGCAATGTGAACTAACGAAGATCTCTATCGAAGTCGTACGGAGTCGTAAGTGCAAATGCAATGTTCACGGTCTCGATCAGCGTTGTTACTGCTTCCATTACGTTTCTTTTGTCCGCTGCTACCACTGCCCTTTTGGCTGCAAACCTTGAAAACTTCGCACATTGTCCGGGTCCGGGACCGCAACGCTATTAATCATCCCAGCAGCTCAAGATAATTTTTAATGATTCTCGAGAGAAAGAGATATCGCCCACTCTACATGCTCAGTCGCTCGTTGCTTATGTTTGATGTTTCGGTTCATATCTCCCCCATCGCCTCACGCTAGATATCGAGAACGACCCGAACCGTGCGCCACCGTGCGACGAGTCCGTCTGCCAGCTGCCCGATTGCTTCTGCTCGGAGGACGGTACCACCATCCCGGGCAGCCTGCCGGCCAAGGATGTGCCGATGATGATCACCATCACCTTCGACGACGCGATCAACAACAACAACATCGACCTGTACAAGGAGATCTTCAACGGCAAGCGCAAGAACCCGAACGGTTGCGACATCAAGGCGACGTACTTCGTGTCGCACAAGTACACCAACTACTCGGCCGTGCAGGAGACGCACCGCAAGGGGCACGAAATTGCCGTTCACTCTATCACGTAAGTACCCCGAGTGTGTGTGTGTGGGGATGCATCATAGACGCGATTGATTTGTTACGAGATAAGGGAAACGAAGAAGCCTTGAAAGACCTCGCAAGACACCGTACCCTATTGGTCACTAGGTCCAAACCTCCACCAACATTTGTTCTCTCTCCCCTGTTTTTTTTTTTGCAACTGCCACAACAGCCACAACGATGATGAGCGCTTCTGGTCGAACGCTACCGTGGACGACTGGGCGAAGGAGATGGCCGGCATGAGGATCATCATCGAGAAGTACGCCAACATTACGGACAACTCGGTCGTGGGTGTGCGTGCGCCGTACCTGCGCGTCGGTGGCAACAACCAGTTCACCATGATGGAGGAGCAGGCGTTCCTGTACGACTCGACGATCACGGCGCCGCTCTCGAACCCGCCGCTCTGGCCGTACACGATGTACTTCCGCATGCCGCACCGCTGCCACGGCAACCTGCAGAGCTGCCCGACGCGCTCGCACGCCGTCTGGGAGATGGTGATGAACGAGCTGGACCGCCGGGAGGACCCGACCAACGACGAGTATCTGCCCGGTTGCGCGATGGTCGACTCCTGCTCGAACATTCTGACCGGCGATCAGTTCTACAACTTCCTCAACCACAACTTCGACCGGCACTACGACCAGAACCGCGCACCGCTCGGTCTGTACTTCCACGCCGCCTGGCTGAAGAACAATCCCGAGTTCCTGGACGCGTTCCTCTACTGGATCGATGAGGTGCTGGCGAACCACAACGACGTGTACTTCGTCACCATGACGCAGGTCATCCAGTGGATCCAGAACCCGAGAACGACCAACGAGGTCAAGAACTTCGAGCCGTGGAGGGAGAAGTGCGTCGTCGAGGGACAGCCCGCCTGCTGGGTGCCGCATTCCTGCAAGCTCACCTCCAAGGAGGTCCCCGGGGAGACGATCAACCTCCAGACGTGCGTCCGCTGCCCGAACAACTACCCGTGGGTGAACGATCCGACCGGCGATGGTTTCTTCTAAGCTTAGCTTATCTTCTGCAGTATCCTTCTTGACAATTTTTAACATGTTTGTTTTGTAGCTTTTCTCGATGCGTCCTTAGTTTTTTTTTTTTAGCGGAGGTCGTAAACACTCAATTTTAGAGCAATCATTCTGTCTCGATTTTAAGAGCGGGACGACTGTTCAATGTTTCGTTTTTAATCTTTCACTTTATGAACATGGGGAACTTCTTTCCGTTTCCTGATAATACTGTCAACGCAACCGCACTTTTCTCACTTTTCGGTGCGTTGCAGATTTAACATCCCGTCTTCGACCACTCCCGAGGAGCTAGCTGGGTAGGATCTTAGCGACCTTTTGTTTTGTTTTTTTTTGTTTCAGCCCTACCTAGTCTCCTTTTCCCGGCTACGTCTGGTCTCGCGCCTCGTTGCCTCGCGCACTGCCGGTGGCCATTCTCGAGACCTATCCTGACAAAGCCGTCCCTCGAGGCAGGGGTTGCAAGATGGAATTCATTCCACATACACACAAACAAATGGAATGTTGCAAACAAAAACGAAGAAGACACGCATAAAAAAAGAGTAGTAAGAGAACAACGAATGCTGTGGATATTACAATTATGTATTTTTTTTTGTCGTTTATAACTTAATTTAATACACAAACAAGATGGAAAATTAAAGAAAACTCAACTGAAGTAAACAAATGGAGAAAAAAAAATTGCAACAACAAAAACACTATTATTCCAGAAAACTATCCACTCAACTCAAAACTGCACGGCAAACGACGACGAAAGTAAGATTGACATTTTGTACATCCGAGGAGGCAGCGGAATAGAATGCAAAAAAAAATAACGCCTCTCCCACGGTATGCGTAATGAGCAGAAGGTATCCCTTCCCCCCCCCCCCTCAACAACTTCTCTTTCCTAACCCTCGTCTAGTGGAACTTGACGAACGGTACAAAGCTAAACACAGCGAGCTCTGCAAATGCTGCGTTTTGCTGCTATAACACCGAACCGTTACTAGCTTCGGTTCTGTACCGCGCTTTTCACCGACTTTCTCGCTCCACTGCTCCACACGGGAAACCTTCTCGACTCTCGATTAATATGTAAATACTGTGTAGACGCCTAGTTGTTTAAGTGATTTCTGTGCCGTAATAAGCGGTTCCTGTGTTTTTTTTTTTGTGTGCGCGGAATGAAAGAATCCAGCCCTACTTTCCAAGCAAATTGTTTCTCATACATGTTTCATACGGCGGATCGGGTTGGAGAATCGACACCGACCGGTCGCACCGTTGCAAAATGTTGCAAAATTTTAGCGATTAGAAGACATACTCTTCGCATAGAAAACTCCAAGAAAATACGAAATACAACACCTCATTCGAGCCACAAACGAACGTTTTGAACTTGTTTTTCAATTCAAACCACCGCTCCAAAATTGACTGTGAAAGAAGACAAACTATTTTAGAGAAAGAAACGCAAATCCACCTCGCCCGAAGCATCTACATGGTGTCGATCGATCCGCGGGGCAAATTTATGTTAAGTCGGTTCGTCGTCTATCGCTGCACTGCGCAAGATGTTGCAATAGAGATCGCTCTCTCTCTCTCTCTCTCTCTCTCTCTCTCTCTCTCACTCGCTTTCTGTCTCGATTCTGGGCCTGCGATCGAACCGGATCGTTCGAAAGTTTCGTTCGCTCCGGTGTGCATCGTGCGCAGTCCGTTCGTTCGTCCGCCCGCGTCAGCCATGCCACGAGAAAGAAAGGGAGAGTTAGCAACGGCGTTCTGTTTTTCCAGTGCTGCTGCTTTTTCGTTTTCTATTCATTCATTTTGCTATCCCATCCAAGGTGATCCAGTAATCATACCACATGCCCGCGCCTCGGCTTCCCGCTTGTCACCAAAAGACCCCGCCGCTCGAGGGGCCAACTTGCGGTGTGTGGTGTGTGCACGGAGCGTGTATCATTTGCGTATGTGAATGCAGCGCCAGGCACGCCACAGCAGCTCGCGTCTGCTTCCTTCTCGTCTGGCGTCGCCAGGGCGCAGAGCCGCTGAGATTGCATTAGAAACAACGGCTCGACCCGGGCTCTGTTTTCTGTTATTTGCGCTTGGTGCTGTGTTTGTTTTTGCTGTACAACTGTGTTGTTGCTGGCTATTCGATTCATCCATACACCGAAAACAAAAAAAAAGCTCCACACGGCAGTGATTATGCCGAAAGCGGGGCTGGTTGTCAGCTCACGATCGTACCCCGATTGCTTTTGTGTACTGCATGGTGCCGCTAGCCCTTTAGCCAAAAGTGTTAGCGCACCCGGTGGGAACTCTTTTGCTAGAAACCACCACTATCAGTGTTGTCTCATGTGGCCCAGGGACTGACGTGTACTTTGGCGTAGCGTCACGACGACGCCAGCTTAGCACAGTAATCGAACAGGGTCTATGTTTTATCCACACCTTCCCCCCCTCATCATTCTAACTCTGAGCTAACGCCGCCACGTGTAGCAGCCAGCGTGGCCATATTGAAACCTTTTTTACGCTTAGGACGCACCAAGAAGCGTTTGACTAAAGCAAGAGGCGCCGCTGCTGGGGGGTTGTAGCGCTTATGATAATGAACCGGCGAAGAATTCACACGTCACACACCCGGAACAAGCGAAGGGAGAAATCGGGATGAAAAACGCTATTCATAAGTATGTTTCAAGGTTAGGGTGCTTTGGCAGAAACAAGTTCTGGCAGGAATCTTAAAGCCATTTCAGTGGCTTACGTGTTGTCACGTGGAGTGGAAGGAGAGCTGATGGAAGGAGGTATAACTTTATGGGATTATGATTTAGCTCAAATAAGAGATGTACAATCTGTTACCAAATAAAGATCAAAATACCTATGAAGTATAGGTAATGTGCTAGTTGGTAGCCTTTTAATCAATTATTGAGTTAAATCCAATCAGAAAATAGGTATTTTTGCTTTAAAAATTGAAATATCTGCAAAACCGCGAATCTCTGAGCAAGTATCGACAAATTAATGCTTTTTTTAAACTTCAATAGCTACACCATGTGCAACATCATTCATATTTTTGTCCATATTATTTCATGCAATCGTAAGATTTGTACCAATAGCAACGACCCACACACACAAAATTTCAATGCAAAGGTTACATTTCCAATCGCAACACCGATCAGGGAAATACCCTTAATTTCAGTATCTAATCAAATCAATTTTAGACCGCCCCACAACTCACCGAATGAATGTCAGCAAAGAAGAATGCACCAGTGCAAAGGTCCCGAACATTACCGGCTATGACTAAATGTCTGAATGAGAAATGCTCTAGCACGTAGCACGGCTAGATAGTGATCTTTTTAAATAACAAGTAAAAAAGCATCCAAACCAACCAGCTCAATAAGAACCGGTGAGCCCCTGCACCCGTGTGCTGGAACCGAGAGACTCCTTTTTTGGATCCAAACGAAGATCTCCGATTCATTGGGGTTGGGTTTTTCCAGCGCAAAACCATCCGATTGTACCCATACACCCCGTGACAGACCGAACAAGGAACCTGGGATCGTCTAATTAACCTCCTCGATGATGATGATGGCGATGGTGGCGGTGATGATGATGAAGGCGATGATGTTGCTGGTGCGCCTACCTAAACCTAAACGCTCACACACCACCGACGACCACGGTGTGTAGAAGGGGTGGCAAAAGCGACACAGTGCCGATCGATTTCACGGCTGTACGCGCAGCAACCCGCACCATGGCCGCCTGACAAAACCGTTACCGTTAGCACACCCTGATCGATTCCTTTCATAATTCACCGTTGCATTGCGGAACACCTTCACCAGCCGCACGACGACAACACGACGCCTGCCACGACACATTTGCCGGATGGTCTCCTCCGTACGCACCGGGCCGCACACTTCCTTCTAGGCCGCTCATCGTCAACTGTCAATTATCGTCATCCCAAACAAAATGCTACAAATTCGGTACAAAGAAGCTGAGCGCTTGGGTGTGGGTGAGTATATGTGTGTGTGTGTGTGTGTGTGTGTGTGTGTGTACGGCGTGTTGGCGAAAGGGGCACGGGCTTCTCACGATATTGCACCGCTGGATGGGCGGCCAGCTGGTGCGGGTATAAGGGCCATGTCATGCCACGCTATATGTCAAGTTCGTGCACGAGCCGGTACCCGTTGGCCACGGGCGCCTTGCGAAAGCCTGGTGTCTGCGGAAGATCGTGTGGCACCACCAACACTCCCGGTGTGCCGCTGTAATGGATGATCATTTTCGTGCTTGATTGCCGGTGCAGAGTGGGGGTTATAGCTTGGATGCCGCCTTCAAATCTAGCCTCTCCCAAAGCTCTCTATGCGAATCTAACAGCTTCAGAGACATCAGCAGTATTGGGAGTTCATTTGCACTGATTCATCGTCAAGTACTACTTCTGCAAGATACGACGACAATGTGTGTGCAAACGGTACTGAAACGCACACTAACTATTTGCTTGACTTAGCGACAACATGTTTCTAAAACACGAGGAAACGTCGACCTCATCCATCAATCCGAAAGTCGCTTGGAGTTCCCTTCCACCGACCGAACAGTGTCTACCATTCTGACCTCCAAGCCGCAATCCGGTAGAAAAAGGCGCGAGGCACGGTAATTAAAAAAAAAGAGAAACAACCGTTCAACCATTACTACATTCTCGACTCACTTGCGCCCTCCGACGACCACCAATCGTGTTGCCACGTTGCCATTCGGAATCGATTCCATTCGAATTGCCTCCCCCTTCTTTCGATCGCTCTATTCGGCTACCGGGTCTGGGCGGCGCACAAATTGACCCACTGCTGGTGTTGTTGGCTACTGCGCGGCAAAACGGTTGCAGAGGCTACCGAAACTACCGGGTGCTGGGAAGTTGGAATCCGGTACCGCTATCTACCGCTATCGCCGTCCGAACCGCCACGGCCCGCGCTGTCGAACCCCGCGTCAATTAAGTCGTATAACTGTACGCGTTGGAATTAGTATGCAATGCGAGCGGCGCGATTCTGACGCTCAGAGCCTGCGCCACCTTACTACCCTTGCGCCCTTAGAACATTGAATAACAATCGGTCGGAGGTTGATGGAATGGTTGGCCATATACTGATCACGGTGTGGCGGTGTAATTCCGAACTATCCGGATTGTGAGTCAATGTGCCGGCTAATCGGTTCGGAAATACAAGATGTCTGCTACAAGAATAGGACTAATTGTGCAGAACTGGAACCATTAAGCAACGGAGCGCTTTGAGGTGTCTGTATCTTTTCATCTACCGTTGCTCTTTGGTGTCTTTGGACAAATTGCAGATTACAGATTCTAGAAGGGCGTTCTCGTGATACAGTCGTCAACTCGAACGACTCAATAACATGACCGTCATGGGTTCAATCCTGAAATGGACCGTCGTTCCCCCGTAGCAAGGATTGGCTATCCGGGTGCGTGGTAATGAATTAAGTCTCGAAAGCCTGTATAGGCCGGCATGTCCGCGTAGGAGACGCCAAATAGAAGAAGAAGAAGATTCTAGATTTAACTGCAAATGTCGTGATCTTTTTAACGAATACCTTTCCATCAAAGGTGTACACTATATGCGGCGAAATGCCTCATCTTGAGCCTTGGAACTGTACATTAAATTCCTTAAATAAAGAAGTTTTAACTTTTGGAGCCATTCCGGGTGAAAGTAAAGCAGGATCTAAATAATCCAACTAAAATAAAGATGAAGAAGAAAGCGTCAGATATTCCTGCAGATGATGACTACCGGGCACTAAGATGTTCACATTGTTGCTGATAGCCCTATGATTTAAGGTTAGTCTAACTTTAAACTCACGCCAATTTACGCAGTAACCTTCAAATAACAAGAGTAGGCTAGTATAAGCAAGACGATTGACTGCATTCTACGTCGTTGAAGTTAACCTAGCCATTAGATTTGTAATTTATTGGTTTGTTTATGCTAGTTCCTTAGCAGTTAGGTTCTTAGTAGTGAATTATATCTTGCACCAGCCAGATGATTGTTTCGTGACACCATTCTTGGCAGTCTTATGGTACCACAAAAACAGTCCAAAACAGACCAACAGATGTATCATTTATGTCATATTTAAACCAATGGTACACCTGAATGCAACATAATAACTATTGCAATGAGCTATTGGAGGGCTTTTATTGCACGTAAATATCCCAGTACTTCTCGCCTATTCAAACCAGTTCTACCAACACTGTACCCAAACCACCCGTTGCTTGCACACAAGATTTTTGTATTCTTTGGCAGCCCCTAGGCAGTTAACGTTTGATAAATCGCACCAATTCTGTGCCCTGTTTTTCCTGACAAACTCTGGACACCCTCTCTCGACGGAGACTAATCGTCTCACCGGTGCGACAAATGTAACGCCGTGTTATTGGCCTTTGTTCTGGAGACGCATTCTGGTCCACGCGGGTGTCACTAGTAAAGGTATGCCCCGGTTGTTGTTTCGCAACTGCTGGTGTTTGCTATCCAATCTGCAGCAGCATGCGGAAGGTTAACGAGTCCCAGACCGGCCGGGTCTACGGTGCGCGAACGCGATGAAAGTAAACCCGGTGCCGTTGTTGTCGGGTCGTGTTTCTTTGCCGCGACGCACCGGGCACCGCCCGGCTGTGAACTCTTAGCCTTGAGTTGGAGCCGACCAACCCAAGCTTCCCCGCGACTCTATCGCACGGATACACCGGAATGAGAAACATTAATTTCCCACCGAATGCACACGCTGCCGGGTGAGTGTTGTTGCTGGCCGTAGGCAAGAATAATGTATGGCTTCTGCACCACAAACAGAACGGTCCCGTCGAGCGAACAAGCACACCATCACTGGAAGATGCATCCGAGCGGTGGATGCTGTGCGCACGATACATCGTACGATCGGGTCGTGTGCGCCACAGCAATTAATACACGCAGTGACATCAGCATCCACGCATCGCATGCGCATTTCCTTTCTCCTGCTGCGATCGGCAAACAGCATAACAAAGGTGCGCAGACCTTGCACTTTGAAGGATGGTCAAAGAGCGGGGTAAGGCTTGTAAACAAAGCCCCCCCCATTGGGGGAGGGGGAGGAACTGAAGATGCCTCAGGGTTGAGAGAAATCAAAGTAAATGAAACAAAAACAAACCAGCGACAGGTTTGTGTCAACAACGAACAACAACAAAAAAAGGTGCCAAATGCAAAGCACACATTACCCACCGATTGCACGTTTGCATAATCTCGCGAACTCGCCCATTCGCCAGCCGGTGGTGTGATAAACATGGACGACAGCAGCCACGAAACACACACGAAAAAAGAAGGCAACACAGACCCATACCGCAAAGAGCGGCCCGGGTATTACGACGGCTCGCTCTCTCGTTTGCATTCCACGATAGCAAATCACTTTCGTTTTAGATCATCGTGTTGGCGAGACGATGAGCGCGGCTTCTGGAGTGAATGAACCAGAGCGCGGCGCGAAATGGTGTACGCGGGGGAAATGGAAGAAGCGGCAGCATCGAAAGTAAGTGCATCTGCAAGTAAGTGCGATCGATCGAGCCGCACCGTATCCGCCCGCACGGCACAGCAATCGTGCCACCAGGATCCTGGCTTCGATTGCCATCCATTTGCGAATGTTCATTGTCATTAGCCGGCGCCGGCAGTACACTATGGGCCGGAACAGGACAGAAGGAATGGATGGATTTTATTGTATATAGTTTTTCAATCATGTATAGTGAAACAAATTTTAGTAAAAGGGATAAAGATAAAGGATGAATTTTTAATGGCAAACACCCTATTTCCATTTCAAGCGTTACGTTATTGATGGATGACGCGTAACTTGCACCAAACATGTAGTATTTGATCCTTCAATGTATGTACACCGAATAGAATTAATCGCTCATAAAGGCCTTTAATGCAAACCCTTCATTCGTTCAGCGTAAAATTTAAGCTTGGTTGAAACAAAACAATAAATAATAATCTGTTCGATGTATTCGATTGACAAGGACAAGTTAAAGAAAAATCCCCAAATTTCCTCCATATTATTTCATGCGTTATCTATAAACATAAAATAAACCTGCAATTCATGTTAATTTTCAATAATTCATAACCATCCAAGTCGATTGATTGGCTCATTTTTTGTATAAATTCTTAATTATTATTTAGCTACCACTACCAATACTAACCATTCCCATAGTGCTGTACAGTCAACGGTGTACCACGATCTCGTCGCATGTAATAGGCATGCAAAAGTTCCGTGCCTTGAGCGCATGTGAGCCGAGAGGCTTGTGAGCCAGGGGTAGACGAGTAGACGAAGGGGGTGGCTCTTTTTATGGTCGAGATCGTAACAGCCGCGCGCTGACCGGAGCTTCCTTCTCCGGTATTTTTAAACCTATTTGTAGCGCCACTTTGGTGCATCGTCGTAAAATAAAACTAAAAAATAAAATCCACAAATCCACTCTTCCACCAAACGTGCGCATAGCGGGCCGGCCGGCAGAGCACAATGAACATTATAACGTCCTCGAACGAAGAAGAAGGGGGGTTTGGTGAGGTTTGGGTATGGATTGCACTCCGAAATGGTGCTCCTCTCACCAACGCTTCTCGGTTGCCTTTTTCACCTTCGGCCAAAAATCGACAGCCCACCATTTCCTTGACATTTGCCGAATAATAAGCTGCCTTCCCGTCTGCCTGAGGTGTTGCGGACGGTGGCTTTTTATACCGTGTTTCCTTTTTGCTAGCCAATTTTTTGTTGTTCTTTTTTGCATTATTTTGCGGATGCGGATAACGGGTTTTCGGGCAAAGGTGTGAGAAATGCAGACAGGGAAAGGAGTGCACACACAGTACGATTGTTTTGCTCTGTAATATTTACATATTCACTCACCCAAATAGTTAGAGCAGACTGATAGAGCGAACAGCTTTAAAGTGTATTTGTAGTGCTTCCGTATTACCTTGAGCATTTGGTGTTTTGGTTTTAGTCGATAAAGAAACCTAAACCTCTTTAATAATAAAAAATAAAACACTCAATATTTATCCGTTCCTATTTTGATTATCTCTTTATTTTAAGCTTCTTTTGATTGGGGTTAATTTAAATGACCCGATTATTGTAACGATTTAAACTCGTTCTCATTGTCTAATATCCTTCCATTTTAATCAAGAATATAATGGACCGACTATCAACGCATTTATTCTTTGCTACCCTTTTACCGAACTAACCAATCCACCAGACCGGAGCGATGAAAAGAGATTAGACGCCTTTTGTCCAAAAATCTCCACCCTTTTCCGATTGCTTTGCTTTAGGGCAAACGGACAGGCAACTATCACCGTCCACGCCGTCATCTGTGAAATCTGTCCTGAGGGGAGCAGCCGTTTCACCCATGCACAGCAGCTTTCAATCATCGTTCAGACGACCTGCTCACTAGTGGGCCGAATGTCAATTAACGCTAACTTCCCTTTCCAAGGCGTCTCCATCAAAAGACCAGGACGTCGGGGGTCACTCTACTTTCTTCTCGCTTCACCAGAAGCACCTTCAATCTCCTGCCCAATGTGCCAGAGCTAGCCGATTCCCTACCCAAACTGTGCCCAATATGTGAACCACCGGGCAGCATGAATGTGTGATAACAACATTTGGCAACACCAAAGCCCCAAAATGTGTGGAAGAAAAAGGAACAGCACGAAAAAGCAAGCTCAAACACGCATCGGCTACAAACAGAGCGTAACTTATTTCATGGTCACTTGAAATGGGCTAATCATATGAGTTGTTTATATTTTTTTTCTTTTTCTGTTTTGTTTGACGGGGATGTGCGTGGATTGTGTGGATTTATTTGCTGCATGTCTGTATCCCCGTCAGCTTTAAATTGTTTTTTTTTTGAAGGTTTCGGTCTTTGGCTTAATAAATCTCCATCTCCATCTCTCTCACACTTCTTTCTCCAATCTGGCAGACGCCAGGCAATTGCGAAAGGGTGGGAAGGAGGTGTCCCGACCAATACCTTTAGCAGTGCAGGTCCAGAGGTATTAGAGGTGGTTGCCTTTTTCGGCAGGCCCGCAGAACGGTGCAAAACAATCGACGACCGAAACCAACTTCAATTCAAAATCCCACCTGGAACGTGTCAGGCAATATTTAACGGTTGACAGTTGCCTGCCCACGGAGCGCGCGGATGATTGCTGGGGGGCCGTGCACTACGCCTCAAACACTCTCCGCCATAAAAGGGCAGACGGTGACATTGTTTACCGTACCCACCGTGACGAAAGAAAGCCCGTCCAAACAGCCACACGCATTGGATGAAAGAATGCTGCTACGCGGTTGAAAAACAAATCGACCTGTTCTACTGGGTTTGGGGTGAGGAAGCTTACGCAGCAGAACTGAACAAAGTGTGCATGAGTCATTGTTTTCAAAATTTCATAACACTGCAGCCGCGTTTTGATCGCGTAAATCAAATGTAACACGCATGTTTCTTAGCTGCGCACGAGTAATTGAAAGAACTTTCTCAACCCCGAAAGCAGCGTCTAGGACTTCCTGCTGGTACCAGAACAATGCTTCGTTAGGTTCGGCTAACGCAAGACGCATCGAGAACGCAGTGGATGACGATTTTTGGAAGTACGTGCTCGTTAACCTCACTCACGATTTATGCTGCCAACGTGGCCAGAATGGCCGAGTGGAAAACTTTCTGTATGCGCTGCGCGACGAAAGGTTCGTCGCCTGCAAAAGTCGCGCAAGTCGTAGCGGGCGTTGAAGTCTTTTGTACATTATTTCTCCTACATTCACTTCAGCCGTCGCCGCCACCGTTTGCATCCTTCCATGCACGTGCCGCGAATGTGTAAAATGCTTTAACCATTTAGCCACGGCAGCATGGAGGAGAAAGACGATATGATGGTAATTTCGTTGCCACTTTATTTCTCTTAGCCGCGTGTTGTGATGTATGTGTGTGTGTTTCGATTTTGACCAGAGTTCATTCACATTTACCCTGACCGGATGAAACCGGTGTAGAAATGTAGCATTGTATTGAATGGAAAAATGGAGCTTTTTTGTTATGTTGAATTAAATGTTCTGTTTCAGACCGCATGAAACAACATGGCAGCATCATTTCAGCTTGTTTTTTTCTATTCTCGGGAGAGAAGATCGTGCAAATTGTGATCAATCGTAAAAAAACATGCACCGAAACTGTACCTCCCCAATTAAAGCGAGCATCGGGGAGGAAACATCCGGTAGCAAAGCATTCAACCGAACTCGGTCCGAATCGTATCCAGTAGCACCAGCTTATGACAAATGATCATTGATCCGCACCCCTTTCCCTTTGTCCCAATCTTGTGGAGCGATGACGCTCGGTTTCGCTCAGCTCCTGCAACGTTGCCCGCCTCGCCGGAGGACCTTTGGCGGAGGTGCGAGACCGCAGCCGGCGGCTTTCTCATCGTCACCGCGGTGAAATTATCGATGCAGCAAGGCTGCCCGCGCGCGAGAGAACCCCAGCCGCGAAAGAAAAGGGAAAGTTATTTATTATTTTACATTTTCACGTTCACCCGCAACACCGCACACAGCCGCCGTTGGGGATGATGATAAAAAAAAAATAAACGCACAAACAAACCAGCCACACTCACACACGTACAAAGAAACCCCCAAAGCGAAGCGACTTATTCGTGCAGACGTTCGGTGGCCAAAAGGTGCATGAACGGAGGACAATAACCACAGCCGTCGCCACAAACTGCCAACTTTCGAGCCAATACCCCACCCGCTCGCACGGGAGAAAGGGAAGCCGGGAGCTGTGGTTCGTTCAATCGCATCGTAGTGGGACCTCAGCCGCCCGGGCCCGGGTTGGTGTCAACAATGCGATGCGACGACAGCCAGCCGAACCATGATGGATGGCAGCTAAGAAAGAAAAAAAAATAACGGGTGCTACACAACAAAAGCTACAATCCCTTCTTTTTCTGACAATGCGGGCAAGATCGTCAATCAAGTGATAGCACAAAACTGAAACTGGACGGTAAGCATGGGGAAACAACCAACAGGATTGATTGATAACCGCTTCGATCATGATGATGATGATAATGTTAGCTGAAATATCATTCGTCTGTAAGAATGCTTACGGCAGCATTACCGTTCAGAAAACACTGGATTTCAACGGCTTTTGAACATACGAATACATGTTTTCAATTTTAAAAAATCATCAATATCAATTATTAATTAACCCATAACCAACTTCAAAAGAATCATCAGAAATGAAACTTTCAAGCTTTTTCTGGCAAAAAGCACAATAATCATTTGAATTGTACACCTTAACACCAACAATTAATTGTACACCTTGTACATCAACAGAAATTTGAATTGTGTACCTTATAATTGCCTTCAATCTGTCTAAGGGGCCTTTCACGATACTAGTCAGCATTTTACATGGAGTTTGACAGTTGGCGGCTGAAATCATGTCAACACTTCTTACAAAACCACACACAAAACTCTGCGATTTTCAGCCTAGATTATTTCAGCCTCAAAGTTAGATGCACCTTGGGATGAGCCCGCATGTATATTAATCCACCTTGACAGCTGCTCGAGAACTGCTATACAATGTAAACAGCTGATAGGCTGTAATTTCAGCCTACGGTCTTAAAGAGAGAAAAGGGTCCTAAATTGGTTTCTGCTGGATCTTGAGGAACGACTTGGATACTATTTTCAAATGTTTTAAAGTGTGGGTTCGTCGCTTATTGTGATCTTTTGATTATAATAAATTTAATTTCCTATTTGTATGGTTCTTTTATGCTGCTGTCATATATTCGTGCAAGTTCATACAATACAATGAAATAAAACCAATGACTTACAGTCAAAAAATTTATTCCTCAGAGACAAAAATGGTAACATACTTTCAAAACTTGGTGCCTTACAGACAAAAATATGTAAGTTAGTGCTAAAATCATGTGCCAACGACTGTATGAAACTAAAATGCACTCATTAAGACGCTGTATTTCGACGTGGTCCTCTTACTGAGCTTTTAAAAAATGAACAAAACCTCAAGAGATCATGATGGCATGCTTTCTCGAAACAAATGCTGCATTTGTATTTCATGTGCTACTAACAGCATCTTCAAGTCAAAACCAATCAACCCATTTGAATTATTTCATACTGGTACAGGGGATTTCTTAAACACCAATGGCAGATATTCACAAACACACATTCCCAATCAACAATTTCAGAGAAATCATAAAGGTTCTGACTCAGCGGAATTTCTCGCCGACCTGGGCGCATGGGCCACATTTCATTGGCCGTACCGCAGCCACAAGTAATCGTCGCGGAGGGGGAGTCGTCACCGTGCCCGCGCCGTCATCATCCCGGTGCGCACTCGGGGTGCCGGTTTCGTTCCGCTGCCAGTAGTGGAAATCCTTGGCATCAATTTGGTTTTTAGAATAAAGTTCTGCGCGCAGGCGCAGGCTGACTGGGTGTAAGCATCCTCCGCGTGCATGCGTGCGCGTAATGCAAACGCCAAAGCCCAGCGCATCGAACCCTTAGTCACCCATCGCTATTTCTGTCGGCGTGTGAATCATTGGCATGCGTTGACACCGTTTCGGGGGTTGGAAAATTTACCGACTAGCACTACAAACGTGGTGAAAATCCCAAAAGCTCAAGGATGCAAACTGATAAACGATGGCAGAAGGATTGAACTGCCGGCGATTCAAGGTTTACCGGTATCGATTGTGCCCATCCAGTTGCAGTGCGTACGTAGAACCGAAAGTGGAACTGATGCGTTGGAATTTCCACCCCTCCCCCTCCTTTATGCCCATCTTGTTCGACCTTGTCATGCGTTGCGTTGCGGGCCGGCATTCGGATTGTAAACGATACCGGTTATCACCTGGGGCGATGGTGGAAATCACAGTCATACGTTATGACACGCTGCATCAGTTGTTGATGCTGATTGCCAGCATCGAAAGTAGTCCACCCCGGCATCGGTGTACTGCTGTTAAAGATCCTCACAATTTCAACATTAGGCGTAAACACCTGTCCTTGCGATCCTTTTTATGCAACCAGTCCCGATCTGCTTCCTGTTTCTGGCCAAACTCCGTTCTCCTCTGTGTGCCCTGCGTCCTTCCGCTCAACTGGATTTCGAACCGTGCGGTGCTCCAGTTGTTGGCCTTGATCTTTATTTTGCGGACCGTGGCGGGAAGCCACTCTGCGGCGAATAGCGCGCGGGAAGCCAAAAAGACGGACGACTTTTCAACACGCGCTCCGCACGCCCGGTTGTTTTTAGCCGGCACGCCTTGGGATGCGTCGGAGGCGTCGTTCCCCATTGCGAACCGTCCTGGACAAAGGGGCGGGTGGAATATACAGACGTGGTTTCAGACATGGTATTTGTGGTGCTGCTGCTGCTGCTGTTTGCGTTGAATTCATATTTTACGAAATTCTTGAATAAATTTCATGAATCATCCGATATGCATACATTAGGAGCCGTTATCAGTGCAAAGCTATAAACACACATACACACACATCCCTACACACGTTGGGAGGACGAGACAGGCAAAAAATAACAACAACAAAATAAGTCACCCATAAATAGATAGGCAGGAAAGAGGACGGAGCTGCTACCGTGCGGCATAAAGGCACGGCTATCAAATCGAGATAACCGTAAAACCTGGCTCGAAACCCGCTTCAGAAGATGCGCTCGCTTCACATTTGGGAGTGGTTGCTATGCTGGCGAAATGTTAAGCAAAACAAAACAAAAAACTTTGCAAAAAAAACACACGCGCCCAATGTTGCAAACTAGGCGAGGCCGGGGCATGCAGCATTGGAACAAAGTCTTTTTAGCACGGCGGCTAGTGTTGCAATTATTTCTGGCAGTGGTGGCACAGAGACAGGACCGACCGAAGTAAAGGTGTCATGATTTAGGATTTCGGTTTTTCATAAGCGCGCTGCCATTTGACCGCCCAATTTGTGCGGTGACAGGCGCATTGATTGAATTGACTTGTTAGGAAATGTGTTGAATATTCATTTCTCGAGATGGGTTATTTTTATGTTACCTAGATGGTACTAGACCCCGTAGTAGATGAGGATGAGAAAGCGAGAGAATAAATGAAAAACAGGTTAGACGTATGGATGTAAAATTTACTTGAAACTTGTACATGGATCTAAAAATAAATGGCTTTAAATGAGTCCACCAGACACATGTGTGAAAACAAGATTCGTCAATCTGTTTGCGTGCACATACCACGGATCTTCGTCGGATGTAATTATCGTAATTTAAGCAAATTAATCAAATCAATGCGGGTTTCAGTAGTATTGCTATTGGAATATTGCTATTGGATTGCTCGAAAAAGATTCACCAAAAGCTGATTGACTACCACTACGTCAGTGAAAAAGCATGTTTAACAGATATTTTCTGGCAGAATATGGGTTGTGAAAACGCGGGTACTAAGAGGCTGCAAATTGTATGTCAAAACGATCAGTTTTACAAGCAAAAATTCTCGGCATTGAACAAAAAATTTGAATTTGAGAGAATAAGAAGATTTTTTGAGAAAAAAAACATGAAACACAAACATTTAGATAACACACAAAGAAACAAAAACTAGGATCTACCCAAAAAAATAATGAAGTGGAATGTGTGGGGCAGATCAAGAGGTTGCTTATTTAAGAAATCGCCTTTTTTATTGCAGGAATTTACAGAAGACTTTAAAACATCATACTAGAGTAAAAACAGAAAGCACAGTGCATGTTGTTGAAGTCGTTCAAACTTATCTATTGGTTGGTTTTCGTAATATTTTGGGCTCGAATCACGATGTATTCATCGCATCCCATAGATTTGCTGGATCGTTCTCACAATTTATTGGAGTCGTCCCATTGTAAATCAATACAAATGAACCAAAAAATCTGAGAAACGCCCAACACATTGTGGGAATGATCGAAAAGCCTCTGGTAGGCCTGTGAGATCCATGAATAGAACACGCATATTACGTAAGTTCTTAAACAATTGTTTACATTTGCTTCTTCTTGGCAAAAGACATTTTTTGCAAGATTAAAATATTAGTCATTTAGTCGATTGATACCAAACGAATGTGAAGGAACCAGAATGGCCCTGTAGGAATACCAAAAATCAATTCCATTAATTTCATTTTTTAATTAAATCTCTTAGCTACAGTTCCCTTTCCTTTCTTCGGTCGTCGTGAAAAGCAAATCATTGCAAATGCCATAACGACAAGACAAAAAATATGATTTTTTTGTCAGTTAACCCTATCTTGTTTAACAAACTTTCTTCCACATTATCAATCTTAGTGTCCTATGAGTTCCTGGACAAAATTTGACACCTCTACCAGTTGGACTCTAACCACGATGGGCAAAAAAGTGAAGCAGCTTTGCTTAGAAGCGTGTGCGATATCCTGTATCGTCTAATACGGACTCCGTAGATCAGCTTGTAGACGTCGTATAAGCCTGTTTCGGCATCTAGAACATCTTGGCACTATTAGACAACTCTGAGCACCGAAAGAAGACCCGGTACCGAATGGCCGACAACCCCGAGCGGCTTCAAAGGAATCGGCTGAAAATGAAGACCGAGAGACAGAATACAGGCTACATCGACTGCGTTTTAGCTAGGCCGGGAAGTCGATGCAACTCTCCAAACAGTTAAATAGTACGTGGAATGTTAAGAGTGGGTAATCCGACAGGAAGCAGCACGCGCACAGTAGCATAATCATCCGTTCTTAATTTAATTGTTTAGCAGCGACGGTACAGTGACTCGTACGATAACACTCATTTGATCCGCCGGTGCATTACAAAACCGTGCACCGTGCAGCATCGCGCATACAATCTAATGAGGCTCAGGTTGCGCGTCATGCTACCTACCGGTTCCACGTGGTGGTAGTGGTGGTTGGATGTGCGCGTTATGCGTTATGATTGAGTCCGCCACATTTATGCAAGATGGATGTTTGCAATTAAAGTCCGACCAAATTGATATGCTAAAAGCTAGGCATTTCAATTATCACCGGTGCCTGCAATCTGCACACAAAGTCATCCCACACCCGTCGCACTCATCTTGCCTTCTTATCCACCCTGCTTCTCGCTGCAATTAAGCACCCTTTCGCGCTCAAAAGCTCACGCGCGCGCCCGAGAGAGAGAGAGAAAGAGAGAGAGAAATGGAAAGAAAATAGAAGAATTAAGAAAATAAGTGGCCACCAACACTAACGCCACAACCGCACCTGCCTAGGTACTGACAGACTTATGTTTCCTTGTTGTTTTTGTTGTTTTGTTTTTCTTTCGCCTGTCTTTTTATCACTCGCAAGGCAAAGGCACGCAATACTGCACACACACACACACACAATACATGCGGACGTGTGCATTGATAAGACCAACCGGTCCGAACGCCGGGGCAACCTTACGCAACCCCGAGCCCGCTGGGAAACGCAATGCCCCCTCCAAGGGAGGCATAGTTCATGCGGCTCGTTCGCATGCGGCTCGCACTGGCTACGGTCAGGAAGTGGTGGTAATGTCTCACACGGCACGCCACGGATGGTCAGGTTACTCAATACGGCATTAATTGCTACCCACACGATGCAAATCAGATTTTCTCATCGCCCAGCACGGGAGGGAGGACACGATGCCAAACTTCCTACCGTGGTTGTTTTTTCGACCCCGTCAAGAGAGGATGGCCCACACGGCCCAACCAACCAGCACGCGCCTGCTCCCCGGGGCTGCTCTGCTGCTGCTTCGTTTAGGTGAGTGCGCACCACAAACACACGTCCGGGGATCCGGATCGGTGCCGAGCGAGATGCACCGCCGATCGAAATCGATCTCGGTGACCGATCTCGCGCCTGAACAGGATGCGCGCGCGAGCGAGCGGTTTATGTAATGTGGAAATCGTGATGGTTTCGAATAATCACGAATTAATCACGGGCAGTTTTGAGCGGCAGGAAGAAAAAAAACGGAAAGGAAGAGAAGCAGATAAGACGGGGAGAGAAGGAAGGTAGAAAAGGGAGGGAAAAAGCATGCCAATCTGCATTCCAATGGTCAGCGGACGTCGGTGCAATTGTACAAAATATTCATTCCATTTCTGTCGGGGTTCGTCGCTGTCCCGGTATTGAAGTCTTTTGAACAGACTTTATACGAAACGTTTCAAATGTTTATATGTGGCTGTGCATTGCATAATGCGACGTAATAGCATTAAATTCAACCTTAAAACACTGTATTAGAATCCTCCGATGTAAATCGTGTCTGTGAGCACTCAGTTCATTTAAACCTTGTACCGATTCCTACACATTAACATTTGCATACTGGCGATAACCATCGTAATATTTACCTCAATAGCCTGTGGCAATGAACTGGATTAACATGCTGTTCCAAAAAAAAAAAACTTTCCCTGTAGCAATGTAGCAATTTCGCATCTCGACGAACTTGCGCGAGGGGAACGCAACAAAGCCGTAACTCGAGATGACATCAGTTTGTTGGTGGCGCAGAGCGACTGTCGAAACTAACAATAGCCACCAGCGCAGCAGTACCCATTTTCGGTTCCTCCAAATGACCTCAAATTGAACCCATTTACCCAAAAAATTGCGTGTGAGCTTCGCCGCCTTTTCTGTCTTCGTCCTCCAAGCGTCCCAAGCGTCCCTGTCAGCTCCTCTCCTGATGCGCACCCTTTGACAGGGTGAAACCAGCCGGGAAGCTGTTTCGCGTTGATATTTTTAGCCTGCAGTTCATCTGCATTTTATGGTCACTAATGTGTGTCTCGGTTTTGCGACAGGTTCGATCGATCGATCGATTGGCGGGTGGGTAAGGTGCGTGTAAGGGGAAACAAGTCAACAAAAAAAAAGGAACAGTTGTCCCCGTTCCGAATGCGAACGAACTGAGAGCAGTTTTCGCTTCAGACGATACATTGTGAAAGACTTGTATGCATATTAAGGTTCCACAGGATATTCCAAACTTTGCTCTCATCAAACGATAGAACAGGAAAATCCCAATGCGTTGTTACTTCAAAAATAACTT
Organism: Anopheles arabiensis; assembly: GCF_016920715.1. Classification (NCBI taxonomy): domain Eukaryota; kingdom Metazoa; phylum Arthropoda; class Insecta; order Diptera; family Culicidae; genus Anopheles; species Anopheles arabiensis. The sequence continues at coordinate 89,322,845 of NC_053518.1, forward strand.
CACAACTTGAAAGTTCCAACATTCGCGGACAGAGTCAATAATCGATTTGTTACGTGGCAGGAAAAAAATAAGGGGAAAATATCCTGTCACGAATCGAGTGACTTGTCTTGCCTCAGTCAACCCGTTCCCGTTGTTGCTTCATAATGATTTTGCACAGCAAAAACAAAACAAAAAAAAGTGGAATAACTCCAACCCATAAGCTGAATACGCGCGCACAGACGAAGAAGCTCACCTGCCGTTGATTATGCAATCGCTCATATTCCAGCCAAATCTGTTTGAGTGTTAATTGTGCGATCTCGAAAAGTTTTCAACGAATGCACAATCGATTAAAGTTTATTCCACAAGGCCACATCACTTACATCATGCCTGGAATTCCCACAATTCTATCTGGCGTCCGTTCTGAAGACGCTTACGTTCCTCTTTATTGGCCACTTACTCTTGAGATGGCTGCGGATAAATGCGGTTAGGGTAGAGGTGGTTGGAGGCTACCCTGTTGTCACAATTTTTGAACGATTGATTCGCTTGAGGGCACTCATCAAGAAGCTTTTGCATTCTCCCACCCACCGCGCAATCGTACACACTCTGTGCCACTCACTGTGCCACCGAAACCGATCGTACACTCACGCAACCTCACGACCTCAGATAGACTCCCTCCTCCCCTCCTACCACCCTTCAACCGTGTGCACCACCGTTGATCAAGCGTGTTCGTACTGCTTTATTTTACTTAAAGCGGAAAAGAAAGCTCGTAAAATTTTGCCACAGGAACTGTTGGTGTGGGCAGCACAATAAATAAGAATGTTTAGCTGCAAGGATTGGAAAGTGAGCTTACGGTTGCTTCCGTGCCTGTTACACTGGTAACGATGAATTTGGCAACCGCTGACCTTTTTTTCTAAATTGACACCATATATAAATCGTTTGTTGATGTTAGACGTTGAGGTAGAATTTAAAAATGTAATTTCAGACAATTTTACTGAGCATACATATAAAAGTAGAACAAATCCAAATAACTGCAAATAGCCAATTAGTAAAAACAAACGCAACAAATAACATACAAATAAAAGCTAACAAAAGTAAAATTACAAATCAGATTGACTAAAAAAAACAAAACTTAAATAAGACGTTGATTATTTTCCAAGTACTTAAGAAGGTTAATTACAAAAAAAGCAAAAGACTATATTTCGTAACTGACAATGTAAGATACAGTTGTTGCAGCTAATTATTGACTCTAACTCGCCTATTTTTGTCCCGAAGGCACTAATTTTTGATCGCGTGTCACAATTTCTGCCTCTATAACATCCATTTTTCACTGTGAGCCAATCGCTTTATTCACAAAATGTAACGTAATGTCTGAATACCGTGTAGTATAATGTAACGTAATGTCTGCACAAAATTGATGCCTTAGAGCCCACATTTGGTTGGTTGGTAAGGCAAGATTTTAACGGTTTCAGATCAGCGATCGGCAAAGTAAGGCTCGCGAACCGCAGTGTGGCTTTTTGATAACAAAGTAGCGGATCTTAACAGATCGAATATTTCATAGAACTTTAACACATTTTTGCTCTTGGGTGAACAGTTTGATTTTTCGCGTGAAACTTCGAACATTTTGGTAGAATTTGACTCTTTCGGTCGCAAAGTTTGCCGATCGCTGGTTTAGAACAGTCAATCGAATTAAAAGCTTATATAGTAAAATAGAAGAAGGTGCTTCAATTATACAATTCTTCAATTCTAATTAAACGATAAATCACGAGCCAGTATATAGTATTCTAATATGTTTTTAAACAAGGAAACTAAAGACAACTAATGCCCCCACCTGTCTAGATCTATCAGTGTTTCTTCCGGCGTACCCCAGGGCAACAGCCTAAGGCCTGTATTGTTACTACTCTACATAAATGACATGTGCAGGGTACTTCGGGAAAATAGTTGCCTACTCTACACAGATGATACCAGAATCTGTCGTCAAATCCGTTAGCCAGAGAACCCTCTTCGAGTATCCTGTAAGCCACCCTGACTGAGTTTATCTCCTGGTACAAGCTTAACGCACTAAGCATCTACCTCGATAAATGCGCCATAATCTCATTCAGCCTCTCAATAATTCCAGCGCTGTTTGATTATACGCTTGACGGTCAGAACCTCGCAAAAGTGTACTGTGTCAAGGATCTAGGCGTCCTGCTCCCAGGAACCGATTCAGCAAATAGTTGCTAATAGCAATCGAGTACATGGTTCGGTCATAAGTATAACGCGTAAGCCTCGTGATCCTATGCACTTCAAGTCACTGTTCTGCACACTTAACAGACCTGGCTGTTAGAATACACTAGCATCTGCTAGGGCCCTTGTGCGGCTAGAGTCTATCCAACGGAAGGCAATGCGCTTCACCCTCCGTGATTGACCGCAACGTCTGGAATACAGGAGGACTAGGTGTTTGCTACTTGCGATACCGCTCTTCATCGATCGTATTGAACACGCCCGGCTGGCATTTATCACCAGAATCTTAGACGGAACCATCGGCTGTCCCGAGCTCTGAAACCCGGACAACCTTTGGCTCTCGCATGCCCCTTCTTTGTATGTTGCGTTTGCTAAATTCAGTTGACGATCTCTACGGGCATAGAATGACGATAGCGGAGCTAACTTCAAGTTTGAGTGTGCAAAATGTGTTCAATCATAACGATATGTTTGTTATCTATTGCATACTGTGAACGTGATTTGACTCGAGAGCCCTTTGTAGTCAAACTAATAATAAACACTAAACTAAACGAAGCCCGGGCGTCGTATCTAAAACCGCAGAATGATCGGTATGTATATATGAGTCTATGACAACGCAACACAGTTAATGTGAGAAATGAAAAATTTACAAACCATTAAAAAAGCATAAAAACAGTACCATCCCATCTAGAACAAACTGAAACTTGCAGAACGTACTTTTAAATTACACAATATTCCTAAACTTTGTCAAGAAAAACTAGCATGAGCCAATGCAATCGAAAGAATTTCAAAAAGGAAAAAACAATAGCACCACCAAAATCTGCTTGTGGCTTGTCCAACGTCACCACTCACCCCGGGTCACTCAAAGCTCACGCGAGAGCGCAGTTTGAAAGCTGCGTGCTCTCGTGGGCAACAATCGTACCATGATCCCTTCCACCCGACGCTGTGTGTGTGTGTGTCTGTCTGCACAACACACACACACACAACCACTCGGCACATGGAAGTGGAAATGCTTTACACCCTCACCGTAGCTAAATCGCTCACACCGTGCAGCCCCCACCAACGAAACCCCGTACCACGGTGAGTGTCCTGGTGAGTGGTGTTTCGAGAGCCGGGCCGCCTTTTTTTTGGTCTCCGCTGCAGTGGTGTGAGGTGCGGTGTGGCCAAATCCCTTCCTCTCCCAACCCCCTCCCCCCCCCCCCCCGGCACCGATCGTTCCGGGCGGACGGGGTTCGTTTGCCCGGTGAGCGAAAATGGCCCCACTATATAAGTAGTGGCCGGTGCGGGAAAGGACGGTTTTAGTGCGCGCGCCCTGTCCACGAACCGACGTGTGTGCGCTAGAGTTACGTGCAACGTAGCGGCACCCCTGTGCAGCTGCTCAACAGACGAAGAAGAAGAAGAAGAAGAAGTAAAAGAAACCGGCCACACCCTCAGGCCTTTGGACAGCACCCCCCAGCCAAATTCGAGTGGTGCGTTCTGCTCTACCCGCGTTCCGCGTGTGCCCGGTGTGTTTGCAAACCCCGTGGCGGCCCAAAACCAGTGTGTTAAAATGGCCAAAGTGATCAAACTGTTCGGTTTGCTGTGTTTAGTGGTGACGATCGGTAAGCAAAACACATTCCCGCCCCGCAACAGAAAAAGGGCGTTTAGTACAGGATTCTGAGGTTCTTCAGAAGCAGAGTTCGAACGAGCGTTAAAAGTTCAAGCATGTTGTCAACCCGGAACCGGAACACGGTGAATTGGTACAGAACAGACAGAACGGTCGGCAAAACAAGTCGCAATTCGGGGGGGAGAAGGGTTCCGCGCCAGTCGGGCGTATCAATTCAAACACTGCAAGCTTCCTGAGTGGTTTTGTGAGCATTTGCGCAAAAGTTCAACAGCGCGCGCGCGTGTGTGTGTCTGTGTGTGTGTGTGTGTGTTTGTCTCTTCTTTTTTTGACGATTTTGACGAATCCTTAACCTTCCCAAAAGATGCACTCAGGCGAAGCACTTCCTAACAGCACTTCCAAAGTACCGGGTGACGATCGAATTGCAGCACCTAGAAGTAAGCCCAGACGACTTTACCCGTAGGGGGTTGGGCTCTGTTGCGCTTTTTTTCTTTTCTTTTTGCGTCATACCTTTACGGGTACTTGGAGGCCAATTTACTTCACCGCCCTGAAGCATTCCCTTTCCTTTTTGTTTCTGTAACCATAATCGGCACCGTTGCGCGTACCGCGTTTGCGGCGTTGCGTGGTTTGCACGAAGAGCGCGTGCATGAAGAGCAGGGCATCCAGTGCATACTGCAGCTGCCACCGCTTTCGGGTGTGCAATTTGCAAAAGCGGATGAGAGAAGGGGGAGAGAGAGAGAGGGAGGGAAAGAACCGGCACAAAACCCGAAGCCGAATGAGCCATCATATTGTCCACTGTCCCGCATCGCACCCTCCTTTTCCCTTCTAGCGCCCAGCAGGCAAACCGGCCCCGCAAAACCGGCACTGGGGATGGAGGAAGAACTGGTGCTTCTCTCGATCTTTCGCTCTCTTTGTATCTCTCTACTTTTTCTCTCTGTCTCTCTCTCTGTCTGTCTCTCTCTCTCTGTATCTCTCTTTCTCTCTTTACTGTCTCTCTCTCTTTCTCTATCTGTCTCTCTTTGTCTCTCTCTCTTTCTCTCTCTTTCTCTCTCTCTCTCTCTCATTCTCTCTCTCTCTCTCTTTCTCTCTGTCCCTCTCTCTCTCTTTCTCTGTTTAGTTATCTCTCTTCTTCTCTCTCTCTCTATCTTCTTATGTCTCTCCTTCTCTCTCTCTCTCCCTCTCTCTCTCTCTCTCTTTCATTCATCCACGTCGTTTTTCGTTCGCTATTGCTTCTTCGCGAAACACACCATGCGAAGAAATCAATCTTCAATCGCAAATCAGGACTGGCAAGCGACACGCATTTACATAATACCCCCTCCCACCCCTCCCATTGCTCCTTTCCCCCAGCCTCACTTGTTTCTCTACCCTCTAGCACATTAAGTGGGTTGGCAAGATTATCAACAAAATGGATGCTGTTGCGTAACGGCATGTTTGCTGGGAGCTCGAGATGGAGGTCCGACGATACCAAAGAATCTGGTCGGCCGGCACCAAACCGATGCCCCGATCGGAGTCGGGGCGGGCCGCGAATGCTCGCTAACGGTGATTCTAATCTTGAACGGCCTTTGAAGCGAAGCTAATAAAAGTTCACCGGTCCAGCAGCAGGTTCTTTTGACCTTGACCTTGAACGGTCCACTGGTATTAGGTGGACTGCCAAACTGCACGCGGTGGCGCGTGCCAGCACACAACGGGAGCATGGGGAATTTTGATTAATGATGTAGCTTCGCCGGTCGCCGGTAACGATGCCAGAGGTTGCGATGATGCTTAGGCATTGATGCGTTAGAATTAAAGAGAGAGAGAGAGAGGGAAAAAACCCCTCTAGAATTGTGTCAGTCGACTTACCGGTCGATGAAGGCCCACGGGTAGAATCGAGATCGAGATCGTACCTTGACATGTCCTGTGACACCGTGACCCAGCAAACAGGCCGTCTTCGAGGAGCTAGAACAGAACGCACCGATAAACATCTCGTACCCCAATCCGCCATCTTTCAATAGCTACTCACCCCACACGTGATTAGCACGCTGCACAGTGTTACGCACGTCACTGTTTTACAACCAACAGCCCACGACGCCACGCTCAAAGTAATAAATTTCACTTTCATCGAAAACCCGTCCGAGCGATGTGATAATGCGACGAAGCGACGACGCACCAGCGCCATCTTGGATTGTGGGGTGCCGGTTGTCATCATGGCAGCAACTTTCACACGCGCTCTCCTCGCTCTCGACATCACACAGCCAACTCGAAAAACGGCGCGTTACGAAACAGATTGCCATGCCTTTACAAGCAAGCGCTTGAGTTGTGTATGTTTGTGGGGCTGTGTGTGGCTGTGTCATTTTATGGCGATTGCCTAACCAACAAATCAGCCCCACAGCATCGGTGAGCGCTCTGCAGCGACCATGTTTGTTCCGTTCGAACTGTTTGTTTTTTGCCTTGCCTTTCTCTTTGATTGTACCTGGTGTTCGTTTCGTTTTTGTTTAACACTTTCAATGTTTTCTTCTTTTTCTTCCTCTTTTTCCACACTATAGCGGCCGAAGTTCGCGTCAAGCGTCAGGATGAGGACCTCGATCCGGACTCGATCAACGTGGAGGAACTGTGCAAGGACCGGCCGGGCGATGAGTACTTCCGCCTGAGCACGGACGGTGACTGCCGGGAGGTGGTGAGGTAAGTGGATTCGGTCCAGCAAAGGGAACACAATCCCCCCCCCCCCACGTCTGTCCGGAAATGTGACAAATCGCGCGCACAATCTCCCCTTGTACGTCTGTTTCCGTTTCGCGTTTTTCGCAGCAAGCAACGAACCGCACTTTGCACAAATGCGCCATTTTTGGTCGCAATTATCCGTGTTTTCCGTCTCTTGCCTCAAGAGCTGTCAAGAGCAATTAGCGTCTTTGGCTGTCGCTTTCCCGTACGCGTATGATCGCTTGCACTTCCTGCTGCTCCCTCGAAACCAGCAAGCGACGAACCGGTGGCCCTTTCTTCCGGTTGCGCTTTGTACTTTTTGTGCGCATTTTCCTTCAAAACCTTCCCCCCCCCCCTCTTTTCCGGTATACTGATTCGCTTATTCCTGTTGTGCTTTTCACTTTGAAAACAAAAAAAAAAAAAAAAAACAATCGCCAATTTCGACGAAGAATAGGTGCGACGATGCGGGTGAAAACGGCATCACGCGGCTCGCCAAAGTGCGCTGCCCGACCGGGCTGTACTTTGACGTGCTGCGCCAAACGTGCGATTGGAAGACGAACGTGAAATCGTGCGACCTGCTAGGAAGTAAGTCCCCGGGACACGGACACACCCCCAATCGAACCCCCTTCATCGGTTGCGGTGGGCGAAGGGGAGGTTGTGCATGCAAAAAAACAAACAAACTTCCTCCTCTTCACTCGCCCCACACCTGAAAGGGGTCGGTGTCCGGGCCCGGCTTTTTTCTTTTCTGTGTTTATCTAACTGTGTTCTTTCTTTCTCTCTTTATCTTTCTTTCAATTTGAATCCTCTTCCACTTCTCCCCCCCCCCCCCGCCATCTTTCTGTTGCTCCATGCTGCACGAATGTAACGTCCCCCTTCCCATGCCCTGCCCATTCTCGTTGTGTGTTTTGCTTTCCAAAACCCGCTCCCCCTTCTTCAACCTTTTCCCGCTCATCAAACTACATCCGACGGACAACACCTCCCAATGGCGCCAACGTGCAATGCAATGCAATCCCTCCCTTTCTTCCCCGTGTGTGTGTGTGTGTCAATAACCGAATGCATCACTCGACCCCTCCCCCCCCGCCTCTTCCCTCATCCCTCGTCAACTGCAACATGCATGCGCGGGCCGCGTCACAAAAGGTGTACACGGTCTGGACTGAAGCAAATCACTTGCCCGTCCGGATTGGCGTTCGACATTGAGAAACAGACTTGCGACTGGAAGGCAAAGGTTACCACGTGTGACAAGAAAGAGAGTAAGTGTGTGCCCGCACTCGCATTGTGTGCGCTTTCCTTTGGTTTTTTCGTTGCTTTCACGGGCCTTAACAATGTACAGCGCTGTACAGGTGGGCTAAAGGGAAGCTAAGGCCACGCACACGCTCAACAGCTTAAGTTTGGAAATAGCTTTCCTGTACATAGAGAAGGAGAGAGAGAGCGAGAGAAGCGAGAGAAAGCGAGCGAGTTTGTGGGCGTCCCGCAGTCCCGCAGGCGCGCTTGGAGTTAGTTTACACGGTTACACCCCAGGTAGAAGGTTGAAAGGCAGTGTAGACACCGGCAATGCACACGTGGTACAGGTTACGGTTCTCAACAACTTGGTTCCTTGATTTCAGGCACCGCCCAGTTACACTCAGAGCAGTTAGCTCCCCTGCGCCATCATTTCAATGGCACGGAGGAGTTCGTAGTCGCACTCAAGTCACAAGTCGCCTAAGCTACAGACAACAGGACACATAATACACATGAACAACACTACTAACAAATCATTGAGTTGGTTAAAAATTTGCTCCAAAAAAACAAATAACGGTGATTGGATACATTTGGCATTGAACTATTTCAGCATTAAAAACCTTCACACAGCACAACAACAAAAAACCCCTGAAAGTATACTCTTCCGCATTGCAAACAGTTCGCAGGTTTATGGTGCGGAGTTTCGAGCCCGTTTTATGGCACGGTGCCATAATTTTACACTTTCGTCGCTTACGCTATCCAAATCGTATTAATTTTGTTACCTGTTTATTTTAAAACTGGGTTTAAATTAAAATTTAAACTCATTTCATAGAAATTGGCAGTTAGAATCTGCACAGAATGATGCAAATTTCCCTATTAATTATTTTTGTTTTAATTTCCGTCTAATTAACGTCCAATAAGGTCCGTTATGCCTTGGCAATTCAAACCCCGTTTTTACAGGGTTTTCCAAGTCACTTTCCAATGTGCACATAATTATTCACCGCATCCAAGATGTTTTTCAACAGCTTTCAAATGATGTATTTGCTTCAACATGAAATGTCAGTTCTTACACATGATTTTCAACACACCACCACAAAGAACTGTCAAACTCAATCAAACTTGAGTCGTGTTGAAAATCATGCTGAAGAAATTAAAAATTATTATGATGAAAATGAAGTATCAGATTGATGTGGATTAACATGCTGCACGCGGCGAATAACAATGTTTACATTCGAAATTGACATGGAAAGCCCTGTAATAGATAACTATTCTACAATATATTGTTGTTGATTTTTTCATTTTTCTTTGATTTTTTCTACTATCGTATAAAAAGTTCGATTCATTCGTCCGATCAACTCATATTCCTCTTGTTCCTGAATTTACCCCTTTTCCTTAGCTATTTTCTTATTAACGTAAAGAAGTCCATTTCATTCATTTTTCACAAACCATTTACGTTGCTTAACAACATAAAGACTCATGAGACCAGAGCGACTAGTCTAGCAAAAACGAGTCAGTTAGCAGCAGCGACAAGAAGGCATTAGTTACACTTAAAAAAAATGTTGATAAGCACAGCTCACCGTTGCCACAAACAGAAAACAATTTCACAATGGCTTGTAAAACCATTACAAGCGCTCCGAAACACGCACACCTCAACACACAATGCATTACAATGTTGCGTTGTGGGTGGGTGTGAACACAATTGTAAATACAGTAAGCGCACAAACGCACACGACACAGTTAAGCACAACAGTAAGATACGACACACCTTAGCGTCTGATCACTTCATCTCACGATCATACCCCGATCACACTCTTCAATTTTCACACCACCTTGTCTAATGCCTCTCTCTCTCTTTCTTTCACTTGTACACTATTACACTAACAACAAACATTCTTCAGAGCTTTTTGTTTTCTCTCTCACACTAAAACACTTACTAAGTGATGGTAGTTTTGTTCACTAACTTATTACTGGTACTGGTACTGGAGGGAAAAAGAAGCATTTTCGGGCTCGTTCTGCAGTTTTGTTCTACAATGTTTGCTACTCTTTCCCCCCATTCAGAGCCACGCAAGGTTCTGCCGATCCTGAAGACGGACGAGCCGATCTGCCCGGAGGGCAAGCTGTCCTGCGGCAACGGCGAGTGCATCGACAAGGAGCTGTTCTGTAACGGCAAACCCGACTGCAAGGACGAGTCGGACGAGAATGCGTGTAGTAAGTGGTCGTTCCGGTTCGCCTCCGGGTAGAATCTTTAGCACTCTCTTTAGGCTTACATTGAAACGTTTTAATTTCCCTCCCCGCTCAATCAGCCGTTGAACTTGACCCGAACCGTGCGCCCGACTGTGACACGACGCAGTGCGTGCTGCCGGACTGTTTCTGCTCCGCCGACGGCACGCGCATCCCCGGCAACATCGAGCCGCAGCAGGTGCCGCAGATGATCACGATCACCTTCAACGGGGCGGTCAACGTCGACAACATCGATCTGTACGAGGACATCTTCAACGGGCAGCGCCAGAACCCGAACGGTTGCCAGATCCGGGGCACGTACTTCGTGTCGCACAAGTACACCAACTACTCGGCGGTGCAGGATCTGCACCGCAAGGGCCACGAGATCTCCGTGTTCTCGCTCACGCACAAGGACGATCCGACCTACTGGACGCAGGGCACGTACGACGACTGGCTGGCGGAGATGGCCGGCGCCCGCCTGATCGTGGAGCGGTTCGCCAACATTACCGACGGTTCGATTATCGGCGTGCGGGCGCCGTACCTGCGCGTCGGCGGCAACAAGCAGTTCGAGATGATGGCCGACCAGTTCTTCGTGTACGATGCGTCCATCACGGCGTCGCTCGGCCGCGTACCGATCTGGCCGTACACGCTGTACTTCCGCATGCCGCACAAGTGCAACGGCAACGCGCACAACTGCCCGTCCCGCTCGCACCCGGTCTGGGAGATGGTGATGAACGAGCTGGACCGGCGCGACGATCCGACGTTCGACGAGTCGCTGCCCGGTTGCCACATGGTCGACTCCTGCTCGAACATCCAGTCCGGCGAGCAGTTCGGACGTCTGCTGCGCCACAACTTCAACCGCCACTACAACACGAACCGGGCGCCGCTCGGTCTGCACTTCCACGCCTCCTGGCTCAAGTCGAAGAAGGAGTACCGCGAGGAGCTGATCAAGTTCATCGAGGAGATGCTCGGCCGCAACGATGTGTTCTTCGTCACCATGCTGCAGGTCATCCAGTGGATGCAGAACCCGACCGAGCTGAACGCGCTGCGCGACTTCCAGGAGTGGAAGGAGAAGTGCGACGTGAAGGGGCAGCCGTACTGCTCGCTCCCGAATGCCTGCCCGCTCACCACCCGCGAGCTGCCGGGCGAGACGCTGCGTCTGTTCACCTGCATGGAGTGCCCGAACAACTACCCGTGGATCCTCGATCCGACCGGTGACGGTTTCTCCAAGAAGTAGGCGGCCTTTTCCACTCCTGCAAAGAAGTGTGGCCGGTGTACTTTTTTCTCACCCTCCTCCACCCTCCGCATTACGAGGGGGGGGGGAATCTACTCTGTTGTAAATAATGAATCGCGGTTTTCAACCAACACACGTTTCCCTTGCGCGGGTCGTTTCTCGGCGGTGTGACTTTTTCGACCACTGCTTTTGACTGCAACTGCTTTCTCGCACTTTCCACGGGCGAAACCTCCCCCGTGTCGTTCTGTTCACACCCCCTGTTTTTGTACGTTTTCTTCTATCCATCCTTGAAACACACATCGTGATATTTTAGTTTGTTCTCGCCCTTCATCGTCTGGCGTACCTGGAGAGAGTAGGGGAGACGAACGCCCACACACACACACACAGGATGGTGGCGGACGGGCGGTCGTGCTCGCTTCCCATCGACCATCTTCATCCTTTCTTTCTTCCCTAAAACGGAGAGAAAGAATGGTTAAAAAAACATGTTGTAATTGAGTGTGTGAGTGTGTGTGTGTGCTCCCTCGAAGGGCACAAACACACACACACAAAGCGCAGAAGAGAAAGAGTAAAAAGCGTAATTTGTACGGTACTGTTTTATAATAAAATATTAAAACAACACAAAAAAGGCAATTCTTTGCACGACCTGCGAGAGTGTGAGTTAACAGCGCGTTAAAGCTCTCCCAGTGTCGGAAAGGGAATTATATATTTAAAAATGTTCGAAAAAAAACAATAAAAAATGATACTAAATACAAAAAAAAACCATTGCGTGTACCTTCTTTCTTTTTTTTGTGCGGGGATTTTATATGCGTTACTGATACGCTTTTCGCTTTCTTTCCTCTCGGCTGTGATGGAAATTTGTGTGTAAAAGAATTGGCTCTTTGTCGCTCTCACACTTCAGACACTGAAAACTATCTGAATGTATTTATTACAAATTCCCATTTCGCTCGCCTGCTTGCTTTTGTTCGTTTGTTGAATAGCGAATTCATTATCCTTCTTTTCGGGCGCTTTCAAACTGTCTGGAAGATGGCTACAATGGCTTTCCTCGGCTACTCGAACATACGCACACCACACACACAGTTGGCTCGGTTCTCTCAGGACAGTATCGGGAAGCAAAAGTGCAGCAGTAAAACCCTTAACCTTGTAATTCTCCTCCTCCTGTTGTGTTGCTGTTACAAGAAAATGGACAATAATGGCAATAATCTTCCGATCCGTTCTTCAAATGCAATTTCAAAATGGAAGTAAATTAATTCGTTATCTCCAGAGCTACTGCAGGGGGGGCAGCTGTACTGTAACGTAATCAGATATATAAACAATCGCCTGATCCCTGCTGCCTTGATTAGATTGATTAAAAACTGTATCTCTTGTGGCATTGTGTTAGAGTTCAAGCTAAATGTGCACCTGACCCACACACACATCTCCCCCTGCTGATTAATGGCGAAACCAAACTGACGTCACGTACACACGAAAAAGGGATTCTTTTATCTTTCGCTAAAGTAATGTTAAAGAATTTTAGCGTACAAATAAAATAAAAAAAAACAATCGTTGTGAAAGTACGCTCTTATTAGTTCATTTTTCTCCTTTATGGTAGAGTACGCGTATTTGCGTGCTTTACGCCTTTTAATTTCCCTCTCTTTCTCTCTCTCTCTCTATCGCTCTATGCACTACTAAGTTAATGTTAATTGTTTTTTGTGTGTGTTTGTGTTATTTAGATTTTTTTTTCGCAACAAAAAGGCCTCTCATTTACTGTGTGTTTTAGTTTCTTTTTTTTAGTTTAGTTTAAAGTGCTCCACCTCCTCCGATTGTTTGCCACGCAGGCCAGCGGGCAGGCAGGTTAGAGCTGTTTGGTCTTTGGAACCAATGTTAGTTGTGATTGGATTGACAGATAATCTTTCTCTCTCTCTCTCTCTATCTCTGGTGGTGTTGTTACTGATTTTATTTGTAAAGTTACGCTCGTGTTACAATTAGAACGAAAAAGGACAAACAACCAAAACACAGTGATGTTGTTTAGGTTATTTTGCACATTATTACAACTGTAAGTAGTAATTCTGTTCAATATTATTATTTTTTTTACAGTTGAATTTTCTGTAGCGCAGACGCGCGTGTCACGCATTACTTCTTACTCCTCCTTGCTTGCTGTCCACGTACGGGAACAAGATGTACTAAATTTTATAGTATTACCTTTTCCGAAAGAAGTGTGTGTTAGAAAGTGCTGCGTGTGTGTATTCACACGTGTAATATAAAATAAGAGGGAAAAAAATGCAAGACAAACGACTCAACGCGTTTCCGTCGTTTCTAGTTCTGTGCTTACTACGGATTTCCTGCGTTTGTTTTTGAAGAACGCAAACAACAAAACACATACCTATCTATCATAGAGTTCTTTTCTGGTTTTTGTGGATGTCAATTGTGCGCACAGCTTTACCCCGCTGTGGGCGATAATTTTTAAATTATTCGCTTACAACATACGCCGCCACCGCTTCTCCCGCTTCCCTTTCCCAGGTCGCCGTCATCGCGGGCCGAAGAAGGGCGAAGGTTCGGCGGCAGAACAAATATGTGTAGTGTTTAAAGAGATAAAATTATATATTAACTCCACCACACGCGCACGCTCCATGTGGCTTCCATATTGTGTTGATTGGTTGATCCGTGCGTGCGTGCTATTACATGATACGGCACTTCTCGTCGCCCCGGGGTTCACCCTGGAAAAAGGAAAATAATACAGTAACAGGTTAGACAAACATCACAGCGTAATGAGACGTAACGAAACGTAACGTAGTGTAACGTGTAACTAGTGTCTTTAGAGATTCATGGAACTATTCGGATCACTCATCACTGAAGATATGAATGAATCTGAACGAAAGATTAATGAAACCCAACACTAAACGTAACGTCACTGAAAAGATGAAAAGACTCATCAAATGATGTATTTCACTCACCTGTTGATGGTGAAGCTCCTCTCCGTAGCTTCCGAGGTATTCACGGTGGCGCGAGGCGGCAGTCGAAACCATTCGCTTCACACGCTCCGAGGCGGCTACCTCCTGCAATATAAAAATGCATTTAAAACCTCTTCTCTTCTTCCAACTAAAACCCCTTTGAATCGTGTTTTTACCTCCCCTTCGGCATTCAGCAGATGCGTAGTCATGTTGTCACCGGCGAACCACTTCTGCCCCTTCATCACGATCGTCGTCGGCGGCTCGTGATCCTTGCCCAGATCGGACGACCAAACGGTCACAAAGGCGCCACCGTCCATCTTCAGCGAGCGGTGGAATTTGAACACGGTTTCGTTGCTGCCCACCTTCCGCAGCACGGTCCATCCACCGATTTGTACTTCCTACGGGAACGGGGGAAACAAACAAACCATGTTTCATTAGCAAAATGGAGCAGAATTTGACACTCAAAACCATCTTCACACTTACCTTGCCGGATTTGTTGTGCAGCTTCACGTACTTGCCCTCCGGGTCGACCTCCACGATCTCGACGTCGCCCTTAGCGGACGAGGTGACGGAGTAGTCCGACACGCTGCGCTCGTCCGACTCCTCCAGCACCGTGCGCTTGCGCTTGGCCGCGGCACGGCTGGGCGTGCGGCGCACCACCCCGCTGCGCGACAGGCTGCCCGACATGCTCGACTGCGAGAAGATGGACGTCTGGCTGCCGGGCGTTATCTTCAGCCGGTCCTCCTCCGAGCTGAGCAGCTTGTCGTACGCGGCAATCTCCATGTCGAGCGAAATCTTGATGTCCATCAGGTCCTGGTACTCCTGCAGCTGCATCGAGATTTCCTTCCGCAGGCGCTCGACCTCCTCCATCATCTTGGCCTTCTCGTCGGCGTGGCGCAACCGCTCGTGGTTCATCTGCTGCTCCAGATCGCGAAGACGAGCCTGCAAACAGAACAAAACAATACATCATACATTTTTTGTTAATAAAACAATGTTTTACAGAGGAGTCTTTTCTAGGCGCACTGACCTCGTACAGATCGGAAATTTCCTCGCGGTTGACGCGCAGCTGCATATCGTACTGGTCGCGCAGATCCTGCAGCGTCTGCTGCAGCTTCGCCTCGTACTGCTCCGACAGCATGCCATCGATTTCGCTGATCTCCACCTGCCGGCGCGTCTTCGTCTCGGTGATCTCCTGCTGGTGCACCTGATCCTTGAACGTCAGCTCCTCGCGCAGCGTCTGCACCGAGTTCTCCAGCTCGACGCGCGTCAGCGTCTCGTCCTCGAGGTTCTTGCGCAGCGCATCCAGCTGCTTGCGCAGCTTGGCCAGCTCCTTCTCCAGCTCCTTCTGGTCGTCCTTCGCCTTCTTGTGTTCCGACACGAGCGAATGGTACTTGGTCGACAGCTCGTTGGCGCGCGCTTCCTGGGCACGTGCGTTCCGATCGGCGTCGGCCGCTTCCTTCGTCTTACGCTCCAAACTGTAAACCCGTAGTGGATGGGAATAGTGATGAAAAGAAGGCAAAAAGTAACATAAAACATTAGTATGTATGCAACTACAAGCTGGTATCAAAACGTCAGAATAGCGAGAGCCTATATTTACTTAACTGTCATTGTTCTGTCTTTCATTCGATTTTGTTGACTTGATATTGAGTCAATTTCTTGAAAACAGATCCAACATACAAATAATAATGTATCCGTTTGGTTCTCGTTTCATAAACTATTGCATTTCAGTGCCAAATTCGTGCTGGGGAGTGATCGTGATCGAATAACCACATCAAATTCGAATAAACAAACGGACAAAGTAGTGGTTCGACACAGATTTGACGTAAAAGCATTGTGTACATACATTTTCAACACACCTTTTCAGGCACTATGTTGTAATAAACCATCCATTTAGGAACACCTTCGATGAACCAATTATTCCTTCTTTAGCCCGGCAACGGCCTCTTCCTCCCTTCAATGGATGGAGCCATTTTCTTTACAAGCAAAACGGTTTCGCATTCAAAACACGTTCAACATTCTTCTCTTTCACTACGTTCTTCCACCAGCAGCACGTCCGTGGAATTGTCGTGGAATTTCCATTACTCATGCAGTAGGTTAGAAGCGCTCCCGCCAACAAGTCGAAAAGGGCGAGATTATGAATAAGGTTTTATAGCGAGAGACTGCTCTTAGCGCGCGCGATCCAATCGTCGTACATTCCTCTTGAGGTTGTAGAGTAAAACCAGGAAAGGGAGAGCAACAGAGAGAGAGAGAGAGAGAGAGAGAGAGAGAGAGAGAGAGAGAGAGAGCAAGAAGAGGAATTTGTTTGCTCCACCAAACTCCATCAAGCACACGTGGTTTGTATCATCATAGCGTAACGCACCACCAGCATGGTCATTGGTGTGCGTTTTTATACTTGGCGCGGCGTTTGGCTTAAAGCGAGACATGTGTGCCGGCTACAAAAAGATAACGGGGCAAGATGATGAGCATAGTTTTGGCTTAAACGCACATTGATGAGTCCCCGGGGCTACCCGGGCAGCCTCCTATGACTAAATATAGCCGGTTAGTTTTCATCAGCAGCATCTCGCCGCACAGCACGGCAGCATGGTTGTGTGCGTGATTTTTGGGCGTTTATTTCCATTTTCTGTACTATACGCTTTCGCTAACGCTTGCATATTATTAATATTGCTCTCCCCCGAAGCTTCACTCCCTATTGGTTTAAGGGGAGGTCTTTATGCGCCCGGTGTGGGGTGACAACGACCCCCTTTGAAACCGGGAGTGAAATCAGAGAGAGCGTCCAACGACAAAGTGGGATAACAAACAAATTATACAAGATGCGTTTCCATCTACTTTCTTTTCCGTTTCTTTTCGGTGCTTCTTGCTTGATTTCTTCATATAGTTTTCGACGTGTAAACGAAACAGTTTCTTGAATTTTGCCCTCTTATCAAAAGGAAACGCATTATCCAGCGCACTCGACGAAGCAATTCTGCCCTTCGTTCCGTTCGATTACTGTAATGAGCGAAATTCAATCAAAAATTAAAAATTAAAAATCATAAGTTCAAAAGTCAATCCAAAACAAGTTCCGAGTACGCGGCGCAGGCTTCTCCAATACGGGGGCAAGCGCAAGGCGGAACTCCTACGCGATACCCTCGCGTGGTGCGGCTTGGCGTCACCACGCAGCCCTCACCAATACACTGACAATCGAGCAGCGCGTTGCATCGCTTCCCTTACCCAAACTTCCCACCACCCAATGTGAAAAATGCATTTCCCTAAACGCTTTCCCTCGCGGTCATCTTCCCCTACATGACCCTTACGTGGGTTAATCGTTTATTTTCTTTTTGCCTTTTTTTCTCCCTTCGACGTTCGCCCTCCGAACGAGCAGAGAGCTTTGATCGTACGGAGGAGGATGATGTCATGCGCGCGTTTTGCGCCCGCGCACTCACACACACACGCACGCGTACGCACGCCTGGCGCAGGGGAGGACGCGCCGTCCACAGTCATGGACGACCGCTTTCCCTCGAACGCCTTTTTTCCGCATTTTTCTTCTTCTCTACGCGCGTACATTAACTCACAGCGAGCAATCAAAGAGGCGCGAAGGGACGGGTTGGGTGTCAGAGATCGACGTCGCACGAGCGCATGGGATTGAATGCGCACACCCGAGCAGTGAGTAGGAGAGCGCGGCCTGGAGATTTACATTAATAGTCAATATTTGATTTTCCATCGAAATGCGACGGAACCATGCGTGTTTGCCGTAAAATGCCTAAAAAACTTTCAAGCACAACTGAACTTGTGTGCGTATGCGTGTGTGTTTGCACGTCCCTTTACGCATTTTATATTTTTCATGTTTCCTTCACCCTCAGTCTTTCGGTGCTTGCGGTGTTTTGCTTGCGGTTGTTGTTTATAATGGAGAAGATCACCACAGCAAATGCATTTAAATTGAAAGATGTGGGAACTTCAGTGCCTACTAGCGGGGTGAATGGATCACACAGCTTCTAAACGAGACGCTCGCACTCTTCCTTCTCTCTCCCTCTCTCTTGAAACAATAACCAAACAGAGAAGAACGGGAGTAAGTAAACAAAAGCGGAAATCATAAAATCCCTCTTCTCTGTCTAGCTACTTTGGAAGTTAATTGTGAGCTCTTCCTTCGGTCTTGAACGTGAAAACAGATCTTTTTTTTAATTATACAAGAATGTACAAGCATTTTTATCATCAAATACGTGTTCTAAAGAAGACTTTTATGTAAATAAAATACTTCCACACAACGCATAAATCACATGTTTTTCTAACGTTGTTACAGCAGTGCGTGACCAAGGTTATGCGTCTTATCCACCACTTTATCAAAGCGGTGTACTTTAACTGAGCGGACGTGCCACCCCACATAGGCATTTTATGAGCGAGCCACCCCGCGCCTGATTCTACGAAATGGCTCTCGAGAGATTATTATTGCCCGAGTGGCAGCTTTAATTGCTGACAACCGCCATACGCCCGCATACGCGAAATGACAAATATGTTTCACGCCGTTTTTACTCCATCCGGCCGTATGTCCCTCCCGCTACGATCGGACCACCAATCGATTTAGTGAAGGCTGCACATTTCACACTTGTCAAACAACCGGCTTTTTTCTTTCCCCCGATCCCCGGGGGGAGAATTTGGAGACTGATGTCATCTTAAATTTTAGATATCCAGTCAGTCCTTCGCGCTCTCGCTCTTTCTCTCTCTCTCTCTCTATCTCGCCTCCGAATTACGTCACTGTTGTTTGATTGCCGCTTACAACGCCGCGGAACAACCTTCTCGCCCCAACGCCTTTAAAACCGAAGCCTTGAACGACGTCAGAATCCATGTGCTGTTGTGCTTCGAGACCACCAGTGACCGAGATGACTTCATACACAGCATGACGTAATGGTGTTTACAATCCAACCACGGTCGTCATGGGGACACTTTCAGCAAGCAAACCACAGGCACGCACAATCTCGTTACCGGCTGGTAGCATTTGTCCACCTTAAATGAATTTCGAAAGCATTAAAAAGGTAAACCCATTGAGCAGGGTGCGCTCGGCAGGGTAAACAAATCACCCTGCCCCCTCTGCCTGCCTGTACCGTTTCACGAAAGCATGATGGCGGGTACAGTCAGAAATAGAATCCCATCGATGATCTACATAAAACGATGACGTCACCCATCTAATCCCACACACACACGTTCGCCCTTGTTTTCCTTTGGCCTGCCTGCTTCGACGGTTCTGCTCGAGTAAATGCACACGCTCGGCGGGAGACAACTGCTCGCTTGCCGCCGATAAGATTCGAGCAGCTCTCGACACTGCCCCCCCACGGGGGAGGGGGACAATCCTACCAACCGCGCAAGATGCATCCTCCCCTTTCGTTTCCCTGCTTACCGCTTCTTTAGCTCGTCGTTTTCCTCGAGAATGCGCTTGCCGTCGATCTCGAGCCGGGCCTTTTCGCGCGACGTATCGTCGAGCAGCTTGCGGGCATCGGACAGCTCGTGCTCGTACATCGACTTGATGTTGGACACCTCGCGGGTGGTCGTGTCCTGCGAGGTGCGCACCTCCATCGTGAGGCGCGAGTTCTCCTGCTCCAGGTAGCGCACCCGGTCGATGTAGCATGCCAGCCGGTCGTTCAGGTTCTGGAGGTCGGCCTTCTCCTGCAGCCGCGAGTGGCGCGTCGGGCTGAGCGGGCTGGCCGGGCGGGCGCTGTGGTGGTGGTGCGCTGCCGACGCACCCGTCGCACCGCTCCCACTCTGCTGCACCGGGGTGCTGGCCTGCACCGGGACCGGCGTCGACGCACCGGAACGCTTCGCTCGCTGTGACATTTTCACTTGCTTTTACGCTTCTTTCTCGAGCACCGTAAAATACGCTTTAAATGACACTTTTTTCTTCACTGGCTTGGTGCAGGAAAAACTTCTCACGGAGAGGGCGAAGCACGCTCCCTTTACAACACTTTCACAACTCTACGCACACACACAAACAAACTCACACACACGCGCGCGCGTGCTTTCTCGGGAAGGCGGCTACCGAAATCGGGAGGGAACGACTGACGGGCACGCGCTTGCTGCTTTCTCAGTCGGCATTCACCGGGAGGGCCTCTTTTGCAACACCGGAAACTGGGCCCAGTGGTCGGAGTAATCGATCTTTTTCGTGCAGCTTTCCGTGCTAGTGGTGTTGCTCTATCGCCACCGACTGCACTACGCGCGGTGGATCACTTATTTCAACGAGAACGGGCACAAAATCCAACGGACAGACATACGTTTTCGTCCACACACGGAAAAAAGCACCAGAAAAATGGCGTCACCGTTGCCGCTGTCAGGTCGGTTGACGGTGACAGGCCGGGCGGCCATGTTGGATTCGGATGGGAGCGGCTTTGACTGATGTGGATCCGGGTACGTACAATATTTTTATCATTTTTATAACAAGTTGTGGTTAAAGACATTTTTACTTATTATGAAAAATGCAAGATTTTTTTCTCATATTTTTGTGTGTAAAATCATGTCCGAAATCATGATTATTTTATTTTGTTGTTCTTGTTCTGCTCGAATAATGTCATTATACAACGGAGCTATCGTTCCGATCCGGTCAGTGGTGGTGTGCTTCAATAATGAATTTGAAAATCATAATCCGGCATTCTGAATTCAAATTTAACGGCTCAACTTCAGCGAGAGTTTCTTTTGATTTTCTCGTAAGTATATTTATGCTTATTTTAATTGACACACAATTTATAATCATCATATTATGTGCATATTGTAGCTATTTTAACTTATCTCAAGAGTAACAATAGAAAATCGTACGATAGTTTTCGTACAGCTTGGACTAGAATTCCGTGCTATAAACCGTTGCTATAAAATAGTTTTGAATATTTATCGTTTTAGTCGTTACATATGTATGCAAAATATGAGCTGCAAAAGGTTTTTTTTTATTACAAAAAATACTGTATTTGTTGTTGTCTTAAGAATTCAATTTATTTATTGAAGCCAACTATCACAGATCGATGAATACACTCGCTCCACCGGTCCAATTTGGGCCTTCAGTACAAACGCTTCATTCGGCAGCAAAACAATGTCCTTCGTTGCCATCGAACCTCTACAAATAAGGAGAATTATTTTAATAAACAAACTATAATTCCTTTGCCATGCTGAAAACTCACCCTCGAATGTTATGCGAATTGACACTAACGACCTCAAAGTACAGCTTGCCAGGAAGCGCATCGGCCAGCGTAATGCCACTGATCACCTCGATCTGACTGCCAAAGTTGGCTAGGGTAATGTAGGTGCCGAAATTGGTCAGCTCTCGCACAACCGCCAGCACGGAATCGCCGAGCGCAACTGCTTTCACCGTACCGAGCTGGTAAGTTTTCGTCTTGCGCAATTCCATCATCGATTGGTACACTTTGAGGTGACTTTTTTCGGCCGCAAGTTGCGCCTGCACGTTCACTTCCCTGTACCGGTCGCCGACGGGTAGCCAGGTTTTGGAGCCGGTAGTAAACCCAGCCATTGCCGTATCATCCCACTGGAACGGTGTGCGGCACGGATCGCGTGACTTTTCCGCGTATAGGTCTTTGCCTGCATTGCAGGCCGCCGGATCGACGGTGTCCTCCCAGGAGATGTACACATCGGTCATGCCAATCTCTTCCCCTTGGTATGTGACACTTGCGCCGGAGAGGGACAGCAGCACCATGTTCAGTGCGTCAATTCGTTCCTCCCCGAGACGCGTGGCAACGCGTGGACGATCATGATTGCCCATCTGTAACCCGTGAGACCGTGGGAAGCTTAAGTAGGAGATTGTTCTGCAGCGGTTAGCATCCGCAAAGACTTACCACCCAGTTTGGCACCTGTCCGGCAGGCAGTATGCTCATCCAATCCTTGACCACCTTCACGTAGTCCGCAGCCGTCGATTGCTTGTCCACTTCGGTAATGAGTCGAAAGTTGAACGGCATATGGGATCCCAACCGTCCTGTACTGCTCGCGTAATACGTCTTGATCACATCTAGCGTTGAGTAGGCCTCCGTCATGATGACGCGCGTCTCGCCGCCATGCTCTGCCTGGAATGCATCGATCAGTTCCCGCCATTCGTACACCATCTCGACCGTTTCTGGCAGATCCTGCGTGTAGATGTGTCGCAGGTAGTTGGTATCTTCGGGATCATCCGTCAGCCCGCTCACTGGCTCGTCGCGCAGCTGCGTATCTTCGTACAGCGTCGGCACGGCATCGATCCTGAACCCGTCCACGCCCTTGCCCAGCCAGAACAGCAGCACATCTTTCATCTCCTGAACGACCGTCGGATTTCGGTAGTTTAAGTCCGGTTGCTCGACGGTGAACTGGTGTAGGTAGTACTGTTGCCGCTGATCACTCCACTGCCATGCACTGCCACGGAAGGCTTGAATCTGTAACACATATCAGATAGTATCATCCATCATCTGTGTGATCATCACTCGCTATCCTCAAGCTACTGCTACATACCCAATTGTTTGGTGGTAAGTTCCTACCGCCCGCCGGATTAACCTTCCCATCATGCCACACGTAATAGTCCTCATAGCCCGGCTCTCGCTGTTCCGACTTTACGAACCACTCGTGCAGATTGCTCGAATGGTTCGGCACAAAGTCCATGATCACCTTCAGGCCGAGCCCGTGCGCCTGCTCCACCAACCGCTCAAAGTCAGCCATCGTTCCAAACTCCTCGTGAATGTCCCGAAAGTCAGAAATATCATAGCCAAAATCGACCATCGGTGATTTGTAGATCGGTGACATCCAGAACGCCTTCACTCCGATCGACTTCAGGTACGGCAGCTTCGAAGCAATTCCGTTAAGATCGCCCACACCATCCCCATCACTGTCCATGAACGATCGGGGATAGATTTGATAGAAGGCAGCCTTTTCCCACCAATCGCGGGACGTTGGTACGGTAAGATCTAAACATGCCACTAAAGAGAGTGCCCCAGCAAGGGCTACACACACAATCCAGAATGGGTTTGGAGTTCCCATGGTTCACTTCACTGCTACTGGAAGGATTGGTGTAGTGCGTGGCGTTTTATATAGTGCAGCAATTGTGATGCAGGTCAATCAGGAAGCGGGTGGGATTAACTAAACAAATTAAAACTAGTTTTCGATAAGATACTATTGATAGCTGAGGGTTCGATCGAATGGAGGAGAGATTAAGATGCGCTAATTGAAGTGTAAAAATGACAACGACGCAACTTCGATAAGAGCAGTCAAGACACTCAGTTAGACAAGAGAAGTTTCTCTATTTGTATAGACAACTACACAGTGAACGACAAGAAGAAAAATGTGTTTTTTTATAATATGAAATAATTTATTTTGGTGAGATTTTATTAACTCCTATTTACAGACTGAAACGGGGGACGTCTTCTTTACGTCTAATGTCTACCATGACGCGGATGAACTTCGTAGTATCTCCTATTGATTATGTTACGGTTTATGCGCAAAACGCGCTCTGCCTAACAGTCGAGTAGTACCTGTGTTTTTCCTAGTTTGAAAAAAATATAATAGAAAGTCTGCTGTTTCAACGACCGGAGAGCGGTTCCCCGATTCAGTACGATTCAATCGCCCGGTGCTTCACAATATCCCTCTCGATCTCCGTTTTTTTCTCTCGTTCGCTAGACGAAGGCGTACAATTCGATTGTACCGCTGTAACACTAATAGTTGTAATTGAATTCGTCGTGTTTATCACAAACCTACCGTTTGATTGTTGTTTGCATTTTTCACTCACTAATTCCCTCTCTCTCTTTACTCCGGAGGTGGTACGTATCACGAAACAATTCTCCAACCAATCCACGCGTTTGTTGTTGTTGTTTGGGTGGCATCCCCACAATCAGATGCAATCCTCGCCGGGAGGATTTTAATACATGGATCACTGCGACATCATCCCCCGGATGGTCATCGTTTTCGCCAGAATATTTTCGTTATCCCGTGAATCGCGTAGGAGATGCTGTTGGGAGGGAAGGCAAATAAATGGCAGCGAGTGGGGAATAGGGTTGGGTTGCGAAGTTTGTAGAGCAAATGGTACAAAGTTGGAGATTCAACTCCTCTCTTCCAGGTCGTAACGTATGCATTGAACAGATGGACTTGGATGGATTTTCATTGGTAATTGCGCTAACTCTTCTTAGAATGTAAAGACTATCAATTTAAGAAAAAAGGATGAAATAGGCCAATCTTAAAATTAATAATTATACTTCAAATTTAGAGAATGAAACATAGTTCTCGACATTATACATTGCTGTGGTTCAATCTCAAGGACTAAAAGTGGGAGAAAGAATCAATTGATTAGCTCAATTAATCGTAAACAGTGACTGGAGCAATCAGTATAGAGTATCAGTATAGGTGGAGATATTCTTGACATTGTGGACAAGTGGACATTAAATTGAATGGTTGGCAGTGATGTCGGCTCCTTCAGTGTCCTATAAAATCAGTCCACTGATTTAATGCATACGCTAAAATCAAAACAGTGCATAAGAGTTGATTAAATTACATTTGATCGTGACTTCCGTTGTGTAAGTTTCTCTCAAACCAGTTGTGCCGAAACCACCACCACCAGTTGTGCCCCAAACCAGCCCACTTACTGCTTGGGAATTGTGTAAATTATCTCATTTAAAATGCTGCATAAAACTTATTTTATTTACATCCCTTGAAGGGGAGTACATACACGTAAACATACACATATTCTATGACGTCAGCCATAACTATAGATCATAGCTCTGCTGGATTAAGGTTACAACTAAACACATTGGGTAAATTTCACCGGCTCTAGAAGATTAATGTCGACATATTAAACACCACAAACCCTTTGCTCGTCCCTCTTCACCCAGCAGCCAGCTGCACGCTAGGCAGCCGTCTATTGCGTTCGTACGCTTCCGCCACCTCCTGTTCATGTTGATGTGCGAACGTGTCATGGTTACCGTTCGAAACAGTGTTACTGCTGCCGCTGCTGCTGCTGCTGCGAAAGCGTGAAAGGAAAAAGCGACAGAAATAACAGATTTGCGAACCAACAAACACCACCCAGCCGAACAAACCTCCGAAAGACTAGAGCGTTAAAAAGTAGGACAAAATGGGTAAGAGTAGCATGAGGCAGATGTTAGCTAAGTAAAACCCGGCGACACCCCTTTGGGACACCATCAACACGCACGGAATGGCTGTACAGTGTGCGATATGATGTGTGCGTCAGTGTAATGCGTGCGAACTCTGGGTGTCATCCGCAAAGGCGTATTTGGGCAAGCGAGCAGCACATTAATGGATGGGACAAGGCAAGCTAGAACAGTTTCTTGTAGAGTACGTACGAAGAGCTAATCGAGCTAAAGAGCCAATCCTTCCAGCCCTTGTTGCTTTCGTCGATTTTCGCCTCCACCTCCTCGCAGAAGTACTTGCGATCGTGCGATCGTCCACTCTTCGCGTCGCACAGGATGCGCTTGCGGCACTCATAATCACATTCCGGCTTCACTGGCGAGGCCTTCCAGTAGTGTCTGTAGTGCGGTCGGTGGAAAGAAGAGTAAGTTTAGAGAACGCACGAGGAATAACCAGAAATCATTACTCACTTGTAGTACAGATCGAACAGCTCCTTACTGTCAGTCATGTTGTTGATTAGTTGATCCCAGTCGGCGGGTCGCAGACCCTTCATGCCGTACGCTGCCCGTGTCGAGTACAGCTTGTACCAGATGGGGTAATCGTAGAGATTAGCCTCCTTCAGGTTCATGATCCACGATTCATGATCTACGACTAGCTGCAAGATCAGAACAGAGTTGTTCAAAATAAGATCCTTCCCGTCATTCTCGCATCACACTTACCCGTGTAGTTTCATCGTGATCTCCATCGATGTAGTAGATCCGATAGCCCGGATTCAGATCATTGTACGGCGTCACCGATGGTCCAATGTACGCGATGCTGGTCGCCCGGCTCAAATCGTGCGGATCGTAAAACACCTCAAACTCGTCGAAGTGCGTGTGGCCAAAGAACTGTGCCGTAATGGTGCTCTCGAAGCGGGACACAATTTTGTAGTAATTCCTGCTCCACACCTTCAGACAATCGGAATGCCCCGGGGGAATGTGTCCAATCACGTGCACCTTTTCACCCGCAAACTCCGCACTCTGCAGCTCGTAGATGAACCACTGCAGCTCGGTAGCGGGATCGGTCGAGTTAAGCAGCAGCCACCAGTTCTTGTTGTTGCAGTAGTTCATGTTGAGCGAGATGATTCGATACCCAGGACGCACAAGCACCGAGTAGAAAGCACCGCGCCTTACCGTGTGCGAGACGCTTGCCGGCAACCAACGCCGCCACTGCACATCCAGCTCATCGTACAGCCACGCGATCGAACTGTCCACCTGCTGTACGTACGGTGGCGGGAAGCTGTTCACCGGGGCACTCTCATGATTACCCAACGCCGGGAATATCGGTATACCCGGGAACTTCTCCGTCATCTGCGTCACCGTCTCCTTCAGCACCTTCAAATTCTCCTCCTTGGTCTGATTCCACACGTCGTGCGGTGGCAGATCACCCGTCCAGATGATGAAATCAATGTCCGAGTGCGTATCAGCGATGTGGTTCAGCATGTGATCAACAGTTCGCTTCGGCGTGTCACACTTTCGATAGTCACCCCACTTGCCAGCCGCACCATTCGGTGTAGTCGGTCGTCCATTCGTCAGCCGACAGCACAGCGGCTCATTGCAGTCCGCGTTCGAACCCTCCGCATAGTACGGATCGAAGTGCGTATCGGACAGATGCAGCACCTTGAAAACGGGGGCCGCTTCCTTCGGCAGACCCAGCTCCCGTGGGTCCGGCTTCGGGACGGGCGGGAACTCAACCTCCCACTCGTGGTACGGGTTGTAAATGTCTCCGCAAGCGTCCCCGATGATGAAGCTACAGATCTCGTCCGGCCCGATCGTGATGCGCTTCAGCACGTAGATCACCTCCACCCCGAACAGCTGGCTCACTCCTTCGCAGACTCGTGCCGACTGGATCTTCAGCTGCACACAGTACTGGTAAATCATTTTGATGATCTCTTCCTTGCTTTTCCCGGTGCGTATGTAATGCTGCAACAGTCCAGCGCCCGCCTTACACGCGGTGCAGGAGACCTGCGACATGACGCTCGTTTCCAGCTCGAACGCAACCTGCTGCAGATTGAAGTACTTGATCGTTTTGGTGAGCAGGGGCGGTAGATGCGACTCCTCCTTGGGGGAGTAGAACAGCGTCCGGGCGGTTGCATTCTCTTTCGCCTCGTGCGCACGCCTCAACAGCTGCTCGTCCTCGTCGCTCTCGATTACCGCGTACCGTGGTGGTAGCTGGTGCTTGTTGTTCTGATTCTGCAGCAGCGGATAGATGCTGCGCGGTGCTGCCTCCGCCGTCCAGTTATCCTCCGGCGTCTTCCATTCTACCGGCGGGCGGTGATTACCCGAGTTGAACAGAAACGGATGTGCTATATAGAGAGAGAGAGAGAGAGAGAGGGAAGTAGAGGATAGCACATGATCAATACAATCCATCAAAGATCTACTTTGGGATTACTTACACTGTGCCAGGCGCAGTATCTCAAGCAGTACTATGAACACGATCGGGAAGTAATATTGGCTCATCTTGTTGCTGGTTCGCTCTTTGTTGCAGCTGTAAGAGAAACATTCATTTAGACACTCACACACACATACACACACTCGTTAAGCTCCACTTTCAATTCTGACTTCTTAATAACACTCTGAAGCTGGACTGCACGGCTTCGCAGTCGTCGACCGATCGACGCCAAGGACGTTGTGGTAATTTGCAGAGTGGGTTTAGCGCAATTATAGACTAGTCGGTGGGGAAGAAGTACACACAAACACGCAACCGTACGCTCTCTAGAATTGCTTTCTTTGCAAACACACACACATACACACACACACACACACACACACACACACACACCCACCAGCAGTACAAAGACAGCACGACTTGATATATAACCCTTTGTACAATGAGTGCCTCATCGGAGCCATAATATATTGTGTGGAGCATTTTAATAATCTCGCGCAACGCCCCAACGCCCGTGACAAATCAATATCTAAACAAACATGCAACCTTATCAGTTTCGAGGCCTCAGCCCGTCAACAAAGCCTTGAGTTCTTAATACGCTGAGCTTCTAGCGGGTCATAAATACGGAAAGATCATTGGCAAACAACATCTGTACCGCGCTAACATCCTGCATTCCTACTAGGGCTACAAAGAAAGTAAGTATAAGCGGGGAAGCGTGCCTGATACTATAGACTTCTTGTTGATGATTCATCACAATATCAACACACGCCCTAACGCTATGCCTTACCAAGGGCACACGGGCACAGTCTGTAATCTGTGCTGTGGAGTTATTTACAATCCCAAGGTTTGACGTAACGCACATAGGCTTTGATAATCCAACATCGGGAGAGCCCGCGGAGATGAAAAGTGACATTATGTTTTGATAAATATTCATGTCCCGCTGGCCCTCTGTTGCGATGCCCTTCTACGGACACTACCATCATTTCCTGTTTGTAACGGGGAGTTTTCTACGGGAAGTGATCGCAATTCATCACGCATAGTTCCTGTACACCTCGATCACGACCACCTGGACCAGTGCTGGAGAGTTTTCCACCAGCTGTAACCTACATTTTTCTCCACTCGAGATCTCCATTCTAGGTTGGAGATAGCTAAATAGCTGAACCCAGGAACGATGGCAGCGCAAACGGGTTGCGATCGTCGCTTTTTGCCGCCGGTTCGTACGTCCTACGTCTTGCATAACATCACTGGCCACCGGTGGTTGGTGACGGTTGTGATTGCATCGATAAATTAAACTGTGTCATACGCTCGCGTGTGTGGCATTTTGCACACTTGCAATTAGGTCGTCGGTCCAGCGATCTGTCCGAGTCGCGGACGTGCTCCCGGTGCGAAGCGATAAAGCATCAGATGGGAGCATGATCGCTAGAGAACATGTTGTAGCGCATTGTTCCCGCATTGTCTGATCTGGGTTGGACGTTGGAAAAATGTGTTTTCTCATGTTGGAGATCTCGCGATTGGAGCACCGGACACAACAAAGAAATGGAACTTTGCAACAAAGGCTGTATCTCACCAGAGCACGCTACTTGGATAAGCCGGACAAAGCTCTGTGTGTTGGGATCTCGCAATCAAACCCAAGCAAATCTTCGTTGCATGGAAGATGCATCATCAGCAGCACAAAAAAACAGGCCTCCGTTTGGCTGGTAAACCGGGTCTTTAGCAAACTTTGCCATTTGCTGTGTTTCTTCCTCCGACAGACCCCTGACGGGTGTGATGAAAGAAAACCCGTTTTTATGTGCTGCGTTTCGGACACACACACACACACCAGGCCCAACGATTTGGCGTGTCCGTCTG
The DNA here is from genome assembly GCF_016920715.1 of Anopheles arabiensis. NCBI lineage: Eukaryota > Metazoa > Arthropoda > Insecta > Diptera > Culicidae > Anopheles > Anopheles arabiensis. The sequence continues at coordinate 89,352,246 of NC_053518.1, forward strand.
TCCGTCGATCAGTTTCGATTGCGGAAATGTGGGTCACATCTCAGGCCTGCGGGGCTTTTTGGACCGCTTGCTTGCTGTTGTCTGCTTAATGATGCGAATTTAATGTTTCAACTCTCCGCAGCACTACCACGGTCTTTCTCCCCCGGATATATGATTTCGGAGGATGTCAAAAGGAAGGAAGGCGCAAAGCACAACCATCAAAATCGATGGATCATCATCAACAGCGAAGGAAGACCTCACGTAAGTCTCATCATGCTCGTAAGGCATTTAGGGGATCCTCATTTTGCGTGTGTGTGTGTGTCTGCCTGCTTCCTTCGTGTGCTGGTATCGACGCCAACCAACCGTGTACTTTCACGCCGCCATACTTCTCGCCGTCCCTCGTGTGCGGTGCGTGCATGCAAAAAGAGAAATGCATGAATAATGGATGCGGTAAGAGTGGTTTTACTTTTTCTTCCATCGTCCCCACCCACCCACCCGCGGGGAGGATTTGGATGGTTCTGGTAGAGGGTGAAATTTGCCTGTCGCCGAAACGCTGTGCCGCTGGATGGGTGACACACTCTGCCGATGCCTGTCCAGCCGGCTGTCGGTTGTGTTCGGGCTTTGTTGACCTAGTCGGCATTGGGTGGGGTGAAAATGACGTCTTAAAAATTCGTTACATTCCCCCGCACACACGTAAGCTGCCACGAGCACGAGACATGTCAAGTTTAATGCCAACGCCGTAAATCTTTGGAGGAAAACAATTTCTTTTCAGCTTTACCTTTTTTTCAATTTTTACATTCTCTTATTTCCACGGGCGCACGGCAATAGAAAAGATGCAAAGGGCATTAAAGCACATTCCTTTCATCTCCACTCCACGGCATTGGCTAAACTTAATGCAGCGCCTTTTCTTCGTCCCCGTGTGCCCACCGAGACCGAGACAGCTCGGCTGCAATTATTTTAATCAACTCACAAGTACGGGTGCGCACAAAACAATAATAATATTTCTGTCACGGATCGCTCCCTCCAGCGATCGCGAAGACGATCAGGTGTGTGTGTGGAGCGGGACCATCACCACATCGTGGAGCACGCGTGAATTGAAAGATTGCACAAGCACCCATTATCATATCGGTGGATGGTCGCGTTAACGGCTGGTTTGGTCCCGAGCAGAAGGCAACACAAATAAAACGAGCACCACCACCGATTACTTCGGGAGCTGCAGTACACTCGTCCCTCCCCCAACTCCTCTTGCAACGGTTGCAGCTTGCCCAGGCCTGACTGCTTGAGTGGTCTGCTCCGACTTTGGAAGGTGATTGAACAACGCAACGCGACACAAACTGCATTCCCGATGGCACGTCAACGTTTGGGGGGGGGAGGGAAATTATGCTATTTTCTACTGGCACAATGGAGCGCTCTGCTCCCTTGAGGAGCGAACCTTTTTACTGCGCAAGGTTCGCGCAAGGTTCCCTGGCAAGCGATTACGCCAACGACGCTTGGCGGTTGACAAGCGTGCGGAACCGATTAGCGATCTGTACACACGCGCCTGCGCGCTATGACGCCTAAGATGGTTGCCATGGTTACTGGTTTGCTCAGAATAGCTTCTTCGGCTTGTAGGGACCGCGTTTGTTGTACAAGAATGGGGGAAATGATCTCGTGTTAACGCTAAACAAAGCATTGATCAACCTTGGGCACTGGTTCCTTGACCCTTTTAAGGTATTAATGGATACTTTATGTTGCTGACAATGGTTGGAGGAGTCCAAAAATTGGACAATCATAACAACAGGTAACGCGTTGATGGGAGTTGTGTGATTTACTAAATCAGATGTGCAGATATCTCAAAAAGGAGAAATTCAAAAAGATTGTAAACAGTCCTTGGTTCTAACATTACAGCATGGTAGTAATATCAGTTTATAGTTACTCAAGTTATACATGTTTTGTAGATATCAGCGTACCTCGAATTTAAATCCCCTCGTAGGTCTACAACTGAGAACTTTGAGAGCTGTGATAATACAATGAAGTCTAAATGTGTTTCAATTGATATTGAAGATCCTTTCAAAGCGGTTTTTTGCAGTTCATTACATAGAATACAATGTTTTCGCGATCAAATTAAGCCTAGCTAGCTTTAAACTAGTCTGTTTGGCTTTTGAAGGGTCTGAATAATGGATTTATGTTCAATACTTTTGTTGATCTTCGATTCCCGCTCTTTCTACTAGGTTTGCCGTAGAACTGCAAGGTTACAAAATATCAAATTTTCATTTGAAAAATCAACATTATATGATATCTGGAGGAGTATACATACAACCCTTAAATTCTGAGTATACATTCTTACTTGACAGCGATATTTAGCTGGTTTAAGCGGTTAGACAGCTTATGGCTAAAGCTGATAAGGCACCATTTGTTAAGAAGACTATTTTCTTCACGTTACGACCTACCGGGTCACAGGTCGGCCTGAACATGAAGGTTATCTAGACTTATTTGTGCCACGTAAATGAATTGTCAAGATTTTGCCTCCAATGGACGATCAAGACGGAAATTACCTCACGTCGAGCCTTTACTGCAGTCGGCGCTTTCTGTGGCTATTAAAATCATAACACTCATCGTTAGATTGTGCCTTCATACAAATAGCTCATAACTTCACACCTCTTCCAATATCGGCTTTCCGATCGAAATCTGCTTCGAATCCTCTAGAAAGTGAAATCACATCAGCGAAGAATCTCAACTAGCCCCCTCCCCCTGCTTATCATACCGATCGGATCCGCCTCGTTAGCGCGTGCCCGGCCGCTGATCCGCGAAATGACAATAGGTCCTGAAAATTGGAAAGTAAACGCATCCGGGATTAGCGGAACCGAAAATTAACGACCTTGCTCTATCCCGGGCACTGCGGGAGGAACGGCGCCTCACAGGAACTTGATTGACGCAATCTCAACGCGTCGTCTGAAGCTACCCGAGAAGGCGGATAGGATTGAATTGTTGTTGTTGTTTTTGTTATTCAGACACTCCAGACACTTTCACTTGGCACAGCACCAAGTGGGGTGGGCTTTTCCAAACATCTGTTTTGTCTGGTTTGGATGTTAGGCAATTGTTTAGGTTCTTCTGTGGCGCGGAGGAGATCACAAGAGATCACTTTTCCTTTCGAAAAGACGCTTCGTTCCTTCGTTGTCGAGAGAGCCGGAGAGTTTGGGCCAAGTGGTGGCCTTTGCCTTTGTTCAGGATCGTGAAAGTGGTGCCTAGTTTTTGCTGCGGGGCAATTTTGAAGTTGGTTTTTCTATTTCAATCACTCTCCAAACGTGAAATTTCCGTTGAAAACGTTATCAAGAATGCTTGAGTAATTAGGCGTGCGGCCGACGATCGATTAAGAGAAAACAAAACTCAAAAGGTCATTCCCATTTCTCATTAAGCAGCCCATCACTCCCAATGGTTGACACACTAAAGTTCCTTGACCTCCAGTCGGTCAGCAAGATACCCTTTGTACTGGCCCAATGCTACCCTTCGATCTCTAATGATGATCGTGCGGCAACAGCACACTCACACACACACACACACACAAAGAAATCAGTGAACCGATTAAAAGGGAAAGTTTCCGCCTAATCATGACCTAAATCTTGTCTTGACTTCCCCCTTGCTTCCCGTATTACAGAACGATCAAACGGGCTACCGACGCGCTTAGATGACGCGCTTCTATTCCGGCGGGTGTGTTAGCACTCTGACATTGACCTTACCTAACACTTTCTTCGGGACGTTCTTCGGGTGCCGGTCTCGGGAAGTCACTGTAGCGACGTAAAACAAATAATCCAATTTACAGCGTTGCTCCGTAATCTGTCTCTCCCTCTTTCTCTCTCGAACATGCACACACACAGGGTGTTCCTTTTTTTCTATCGGGTCGATGCCATATCTGGAATAAAGCAAAACCAACGATCAGCTTGAAAGAAGTTGTGTGCGCACCGTGCGGGAAAAAGGTAGCGACGCCGTGCGGTTCGTCTTCTGGTGGATATAATTCCCGGCCCGGATTCAAACCGTGAACAATCGGGTTAGCTGGTGCTGCTCACCATTCCCCAAAGCCCCAATTACTGGCCCAATCAGTGGGAGGGAACGGGCAAAGAGAAAGGCACCATCGGGGATGGTGCACAACACAACCTAGAAAGGAAAACGACGAGCGAGCACTTCCGGCAGAGATGCTGCTGGACTGGGACAGAGATTGGGTGGATGCGAGGGTGCATTGAATTTACAAAAAATGCACATTGAATGTCCTCCGGAGTGTTTCACCAAGCGTTTTTCACCAACACACACACACACGATGATACGATGAGTCATATCGGCACTGGGTTTCGCCTCATAAAATCATAAAAGTGGCCTCCCATTCACTAACATGGCGACACGCCCCAATCGGTGGAAGGAATCGGACCGGAACTTCAACGCATGTGTGTGTGTGTGTGTTTGTACAGTGTTTTGGTTTTGGTTGGTCACTGTTGGCACTATGCGCCTATGCCTTGAACGCGAACGCGATATGTTATTTTGCGCATTTGAAGTATGTGTTTTGCGCAAGCGATAAGCGCAGCATCACAATGGAACGTAAACAAGCTGGCGCTGGGTGATCTCGCGTTCGTCGTCTCGTGGATTATGACCGTGTTTTTTTGCTTTGCTTCGCTTTTACTGGGGAAGCGTAATGTTTTCTTTACTGTTTACTGTGATGCTGGGCTGGTTTGTGCATCTTATCGTAAATTGTGCACTTCCGGCTGGCGACGCGTATCGTTCCGGTCGTTCGCTCTGTCTTGCTTTCGGTCAATTTACTACGTCTTGGGTGTTATTTTTTTCTTCTTTTTTTGCCATTGTATTGAAATTTTGATGAACTGTTATAGAAGCTCTAGCGCAATTCAACCGATGCGAAAGAAATCCATCGATTTGTGGCTTTATTTAGGTAGATTTGGCAAAAAAGAATGGACAACAAATACAATAAACCATCATAAATCAAGCTACGCATTCAACGTTTCGAAGGTCAACAAAAAAAAGACTCACAAAGAAAAAAACCCCTCAAATTAACAATCATACAACCAACCTAATAAAAAGATCCAATTTTCGACCGCCCATGCTGCTGAGGCGGAAGCTGAATCAGACAGTCGGAAAATAAGTGGGGCACTCAATTTGCAACTGGGTTGCTATAATTAAACTGTGCTTCAAACTATTCTTCTATTTAAAATGTGTTAAAAGCAAAAGAAAAAAAAGCAGAGCTTCTGGTTGGTGAAACAAAAAACAAATGAGCAGAATAAATTTAAAAAAAAAACGAATCACTAATTAAGGTAACACTAACACTCTGACACATTGTTGTCTGTTTTTAGGGACAATTAACCTTCAATCATTTTAGAGCAAACAAATCGAAATAGTGTATTTCTTGTTTAGATATTTTTTCTTTAATTTCAGTACATAAAAACAGGTAAACAATGCCATTAAGTAGAAGGTAACTTCGGCCCAGTACAGTCGTTGCAGCTAATTTTTGACTCTTACTCACCTATTTTTGTCTCGAATGAACTAATGTTTGACAGCATGTCACAATGTTTGCCTCTAAGGCATCAAGTTTTGTCTGTGAATCAATCGCTCTGTTTACAAAAATTCAAACTGTGGGTTCCGAAATTATTGAAATTAGGTTAAATAGCTAATAATTTCATAGGTAGAATTTAATGTATAACAATTCTTATGCCAATTTTGGAAGTTTTAATGGAGTGAAAAAATTTGGCATGTGTTTTGAGGTGTAAACAATGGCTTTAGAATGTCTAAATTTTCATTATTTTTTTTCTCTAAAAACATTTAATTTTCGCAGTTTTTGTATTATTTATGTGCTATAAAATTACAATTGTCATAAAACTGCTCAAATATCATGTATAAATATCATGATTCCTACAAGAGTAAAAAAAAATGAAGACTAACAGACAAAAATAGGTGCGTTAGAGTCAAACATTGATGCCCTCGAGCCAAAATTTGGTGACAGCGACTGTAAATCAATTGAATTCTTCATTTATTTGCTGACTCTGTTTTAAGCAACTATAAGAAAAACTTGTCAGGTAACCACCAAAACTAAATTATTTTCGGGGTTTTCATACAAAATACGTAGAAAAAACCATTTATACCAAAACGCATTATGTGAAAGAATCAATAATCGACGCCTTCATGCTACAGTAACTCAAGTTTTTATAACGCTCATTGAAAAAATGAGTTCGTCATAGAAATAAACAGATAAAGCAATAGTTATGGGACAACATACTCAGATTATTTATCCTGAAACTAACATAAAATCCAGTTTTCAAACTCACGTCACCACTAATGCAAACTAACAAGACGAACAGTTTTTTTTTCATTTAATCCGTAAATCTAACCTAACAAAAACGTAGCACCAAGCGAGGAACCTCGTTTGCCAAAAAGGTTTTGGTTTTGGTAGCGCACAGCCTCTACCCTCGTGTTAGGCTAGGCCCAGCTCTTCTATTTTTTGCGACCAAAAGCCTTTATATAATCGTTCCTTTCATGTTTTTTGCAACATATATAAGCAGCGCAGCGTCCATTTCAAGTTCGGCCGCCCATTGGATGTCGTTTGTTTCGCATTGCTTTCCACAATTATGTCAGCCGTCGCCGGTGCTGCACGGTGGATGAGTTTTTCGCTACAGCAGGTTAACGCAACGCATTGTGATGCCCTGTTGCGGGGGGGGGGGCAATCGGGGGTGAGAATTATGCACCGGCAAACCCCGCCATTCAGGTTACAGCACACAATATAACAATAAACAAAATACTTCACCCCGGGGTAGCCGGGATGCTCTCGAAAAGCAGATCATCATCTAGCAAACACGCAATGCAACATACAGCAGCACACACACACGCACAAACACACGCTAGTTAAGGGCTTGTCCCGTTGCAACAACCCCTCTCCAGTGCCGGGTGCATTGATCGATGACGGGTGGCGCGGTTTCTGTTCGATCGCAACAGTTCGAATGCGGCGCCGTTGTGAGACGCTCAATTTAAATATATTAACCGGCGTGAAACGAAACAGATTAAATTGAGATTGGATTATTGATATTTGTTCGCACTCGCACACACACGCACGCCAGCACTCTCTCTCTCTCTCTCCCTTCAAGAGTGTACGCTCCAACGCAAACGGCTATGAGTATGATGATCGTTTGGCACGAAAATATGTTTTGCGCACCGTCCAACACAAACACAGACACGCTTTGCACTGCTCTGCTCGTCTGTACTAAAGTGAAAGTAAACAAACGAAAGCTAACCCACGGCCCACTAACGCCCCACACCAGGCTAAGCGACCACCCTTTCGCGTCCGAAACGGGGTGGCGCTGGGTGGGCTTTCTGTGGGGGTACCAGCAGCAGCAATAGTGGCGGCAGCAGGGGGGAAAAAAATTAAAATGGCCTCCTTCGACGTCCAAATACCTCACCGCTGGCAGAAGTATTTTCTCTTTCACAGTTTTTACTTTAAATTTCAATGTTCCTGCGCTCACAACGGAGTGGAAGGTCAAGCAGGGCTGGAATCGTGCTTGGCGGTATGGGAAATTTACAAAACATGCACACTCACTATCACTCAAATCACGAGGCAAAAAGCTTCATGTAAACAGCAGTTGACCCACTGCTGTTCCCGGTTCACTGTCACATTGTTGTGCTCAGCTCCACTCTGGACACTTTCCAGTCCGTTTACATAGGTTTTTTTTACATTTTCTGAATTTTCACCGTTTCACCTTGAAGTGCAATTTTTCCGATCGGATATTTCCCACTTTTCTAGGTCAAAAAGATGCGTTTTCTTTTACGATCCCCAGTGCCGCGGTTGATGATCGGGACGGGGCGCTGCTGGGTTGTTGAAGCTTTTCTCCCTTTATCCCCCCTTGTAACAGCCCCAGCCATAAACCGTTTCCATTCGAGTGGTTTGAGCTCGCGAGGATCACCTAAAAACAAAACGCGCTCGTTCAACGGGTTTCGCCCTTTCGGAACGTTCCGATACCGTACGGTTTTCGATCTTCGTCTGATTGTCGACGCTTCTCAGCTCGATGGACTGATGCACTTGAAATTGCAGCACTAGCACAGGTTCGGTTCACTACGCGATCAGACCGGAGGGTAAGCGAAGAGCGTCCAACGGCAACGGTGGAAGCCTAACTGTGAAGCCTCACTTAACACAATTCGGCTGCCGAGATGGACGCGCGTTAGCAACATCGTTTGGCAGACCGTTTGTTCTCATATTTGATTCCATCCACTCTTCTCCCTTCCACATGCAAATATTCAGCCCACATATTACACACATTGCTTTACATGCGCACACATACACACACAGATCTACACTTACTTTTTTGCGATTACGATTACGGCTTCCTTGCTATCTTGGCGCGGCCTTCTACACGGCGAAATCACGCGCACACTCACTCTGGGACTGGGCGATACTCTCACACAGCACAGCACCACTGCACTCTGCACACGGAATTCGATCGTGATCCGAAATTCGAATTCCACCCTCCCTCCCACCCCTGACTCCGTCACCCACTACACTTCACCGCCACGGAGCGGGCGAATGGCGCCAACGGGGATAACGGATAAGTTGTCCAGCAGCTACCACTACGGCAGCAACCTGACCACGGCCGCGCACCTAGGAAGAGGGGCGGTGTCGTTTGGGGAAGGAAGGTGTTGGTGCCTGGGAGGAGCAGCGAACGCGCGCACGGTCTGGCTGTCTGTCTGTCGGAACGCGCGGCCTGTAGCGTAATGTGGCCGATGCGGCTGGCCGAATGCGATGGTTGGGGCATATTGGTCGGTTGGAATGAGAGAAAGAGAGCTCGCCATGTGTGAGGGAAGAGAGAGAGAGAGTTTGTAGTACAGGTTTGTCAAAGTGGCCAGAAAGGGTTGCAATCTAATGGGTTTGATTTGCAGTAGAATTAAAATATTCTTTTTAATCACATCATTTAAAGGTGAAAATTGATAAATTATTGTTTTGTCGTTACATTGACCTCTACCACGACAGCATACCACACTGTCAAAAAAGTTGGTAGCATTTTTAGGAATAATTTGTATGATAATAATAATATGTATATACCAACCGCTCAATGTTTAATTATAATTGATTTTTACCGATTTTTCCGCACACCTGGAAACTGAAGAATTCGTGTTACAAGGTAAAGTATGACTGAGAATGTCTCGGTGGTTAAGTGAAAAGCTTTCGTTTTTTGAGAGTTGATGAATTAATCTTATTTATTTTATTAAATACAAATCTCGTGCCTTGATGTTTCTGACCTAATTAGTTCGAAACGAATGGATTATTGCTCATGAACCTTTACTCACTCTTTGGTATGGTGAGAAAACCATTTAAATTCTATTTTATTTATGACTCGAAGCTGTCATCATAATTTTATACTATTTTTTATGTTTGCAGTACCGTATTTTGCTTTTTTTGTTGGTCCCTGTGGCCTATCAGCCCAGAAGTTGTGTTGTTCTGCCACATTTCATTATTTCAAAAAACCCATCAATGTAAAAGCAAGCACAAATTGACCATCGTTCACTTAACATAAAAACTAGACGTAAGGAATGGAAAAATAAGAGCAGAGATCGGTTCAAAAGATATGAGGGCTAAAAGTGGTAATAGAGGAATTGAAATTAAAACGATAGTAATAACAAAATTCCCAACCATTTGAAGTTAAAAGTAAAAAGTGTGCTCCTTATCACTGCTAGATAAGTCGTGGAGTTGAAACTGGTGCAATCGTGTCGCAACGATCGCTCACAATGAGCTGCACCTATGTGAACAGCAACAATAATAACGCTAAAACTAGCTTTACCGCGGTAAGTTACCGCTGAATATATAATGTGTGTCTTTTCTAAACATTTTTCCTCAGTATATATTTTTAATTGTGTATTTTGTTTATTTTATTGCTTAAACATAACTAGCTTTAAAATGTTTGTCTAAATGTTTGACACTCCTGGACATAGATCAAGAGGTGATCCAATGTGGATCGCGGCTAGAGCGTATATCAACCTTCGGCGGAGAGTGTGTGCCAGTGCGTGCGCGCGAATCGTAAACGCAATCGAGCCTTCGTGAAAGCGAGAGAAAGAGAGTGAGCATCGTTTGCTCGTGCTCATTTGATGCGTGAGAGCGATCGGGTTGGTTTGTCGCCCGCGTGCTGTCCAGATCGTCGGTGATCGTTGGCTTGAGCGATGAATTGAAAAGTTCCAATAACATATTTTTTGTTTAATTAAGCTATGTCACAACACTAACACATTTGTACAAATTTTACATTTTCAACCCTCCCAATTCTTCCCTCAATCGCCCATGTATATTCCGGCATGGCGTGGATCATTGTCACTACCATTGCTGTCCCGCTCTTTCGCGTCACGCGCTCTTCTAAACTGGAAGCCTCCAGCACCACCATCCCTCACGCGCTGCAACCCACTCCGGCACGGTTGCACACAAGCGCGCATGCAATACGCTTTCACGAACAGGGTGAAGCGAATCGTTTCCGTGAGAAACGTGTACATCAGCGGATTGAGGACGGCGTTCACCATCGCCAGGATGCCGAAGGAGTAGTGCAGATTCCAGTAGGCGCCCGTGTTCGCCTCGCCGACCATTTTCACCAGCAGAAACACCCACATCGGCAGGCGACACACAAAGAACACCAGCATCAGCACGACGATGGCCTTGAACATGTGTATCTGGCGCCGGCGCCGGTTAGAAATCGCTTCACTCGGATGGTGGCCTTGGGCGGGTCGCTGCGTTGAAGGTGACCGGGCAGGTGTGTCGCTGTGCGTCGCAGGCTCTCCAACGATGGCCGTGGTGTTGTGGTGCGGACAGGTACAGTTGGAAGCTGCCAAGAGAAAGGTAGTCGGTTGGTACGCGTACGCTTACGTTTAGTCTATGCAGACACGGTTGAACTAACGGTGGGTTGATCGTTATCAGCTAGCTAGCACATTAGCGGCAATGAGATTGAAACATTACTTCATCAGCGAATGACAAGGTGCAAAATTATGAAGCATTTTAATTTTATGCCATGGGTAAACAAGTGTAATTGAACTGTTCAGATAACCTGAGCTGAGAATGTGCAGTGACGGTTTGAATTCTAAGATTAAAATATGATATAAATTCAATTATACGTTTCAGGTTAAGGAGTGGCCTGGCGGTCAATTGGTTAGATGTATAGGGTTCCTACAAGATACAAGAGGTTCAATTTCCATTCGAACCTATCCATCGGTAACTATGACTTGAATATCGGATATAAGATATGTTTGAAAAGACCCTATGTTGGGTGACATGACCTCGATTTGGCCAGTTCGTCAAAAAGGAACATAAAGAAGAAGTAGATGAAAAAGTATAAGAAGAGTCCTCATCATCCAGATATTTTTTTATGTAATTAAAGAATTTTAGAACTACGACTCCTACATATTGCAGCTGATGGGAATCTAATATGATCGACTTAAATGCGCTATTTGATAAGAAGGTAAGAACTAGCTGCCGATAAGGATGCTAAAACTCTACTCAAAAATGCAAGAAAATATGACCAGAAATAAGTTAATTTAGAGAGGATAATTATAGGATAAGAGTAATTTTGGAAAGGATCCTAGATAATTACACTATCTACTTTATCTTCTTAGTATTGCAACCAACTGTAGTCGATTTAATGTCTTATCCACTAAAGATTTTGGTTATCAGAGACCGTCTAAGGTTTACCATGGAAAATCTAGGGATATCTGAAGCTTACACATAGTAGAGTTGAACTTGAAGACTTGAACAAGTCACAGACATGCTGTTCAGCAGTGCAACAACCCGGAACTTCCGGATTTGACAACTTAAAGAGTAGGGTGGATGCATTCTTTATTGTCCTTGATTCATATTTCACCAGGATCGAATATAACTGACAGTGTCCAATTGAGGGGCGGTTCCGTGTTACGGTCGTCAACTCGAACGACGCAATAACAAGCCCGTTATGGGTTCAGGCCTAGGACGGACCGGTCCCCCGTAGCAAGGATTCACTATCCAGCTACGTGGTAATGAATTATGTGAATTATGGCTACGTGAAATAGAAGAAGAGCGAAGTCCTATTGAGAGTTTACACCGCCCGAATAAATATTTACGGCGCCCGATAACGCTTTTTGGACCGCTCTGGTCGTACAAACGTCAACTTGTACGACTCGTACGAGCAGACTTAACAATATGACTGTCATGGGTTCAATCTCCGAATGGACCGTGCCCTCATACGTAGGACTGATTATCGTGCTATTAAGGTAATCTGAAAGTCAAGCCTATTAGTGGTACAAACAGGCCTTGATTGACAACGGTTATTGTGCGAAAGAAGAGATAATGCTTTTACAAGGCTGGATTGGTTAGGAAACCCTGTAAAATCTAGTTTCTGATAGGGATACAAACTGAATCTTAAATGTTAAATGTAAATGTGCTATTGCAGTTCGAAAAGCAAATGATATGTCATATGATTATTAACAAAAACCCGCTTTACACTGTAAGCCTAATTTCCTGTAAAGGATTCCAAACGATACTTACTAAACACCGAAGCTGGCGTGCGCCGTTCCACAATCGGCTGCAAGGTGGCCACATTGGTGGTAAGCGTTGCCTTCCGGTCGCTGCCACTCTCCCCGGACGTGCTGGTGGCGGTGCACTTGTTCGTCCCGCTCGGCACCCCGATCGGCTTCCGCCGGACCCAGAACGCTTTCGCAATCACACCATTGAGCCAGCAGAACGCACCGAGCAGCGGGAGAAAGATCACCACAAACACGATCACGAAGTAGTAGCTGTTCTTGCTCTTGTCCGTCGCACAGATCGTCGCCATGTAGTACCCGGTGACGATCTCGTGCGGTTGCTGCGGGTCCGTCGTCAGCACCACGATGTCGTACATCTCGTACAGCGTTAGCATCGGGCTGGCGATGCCCGCTGCCAGGCCCCAGATCAGCACGCCGCACGTGAGACAGAACCAGCCGTTCGGTTCCCACACGCCCTTCACCAAGCTGCGCACGGCCATGTAGCGGTCGAGCGCGATCGCGACGAGCGTGATGCTGTTCACCAGCACCGCCATTGTCTGCACGAACGGCGAAAAGGTGCACATCAGCTCACCGAGGGTCTAAATGGGACAGAAACACGGGATCGGGAGAGAGAGAGAGAGATAGAGCGATGTTGTAAAGGTGTAGCAAGTTCATCGCATCGATATCCTGTTCTGACATTTGCCTACCCAGAGCGAATTAAACTCCGTATTGAACTGCGACAGGTACACGATCGAGGTGACGATCACGAACGCGATGTCGGAGAAAGCGAGCGACAGCATGCAGACGCGCAGCAGATGCCGCTGCTCCCGCCGCACGTTCGTGATGATGGTGACGATGTTGCCGAAGATGGCCATCACCATCACCATGATCGCGAACACGGTAAAGACGGTCCGCTGCTCGGTGGAAAGGTTCTTGAGCGAGCGCTCCCAGTAGCCGATCATCGTCAGCCCGCCCTGATGTTCGCGGCCCGTCGTCATCCCGCCTGTCAACAGGTCGGCCCCGACTGACGCGCTCCAGTTCAGGGCGGTAATCCAGCGCAGCACCGTTTCGCTCACTTGCGCCTCTGCCATACCTCTGCCTCACACGCACACACACACACTCAGTCAGCGAGGTGACAGTGACACTTTCGCTGCGAAAATTGCTTTCCACAACGACGACCCCGTAGCTCGGTCGTGAAAGTGAAATTGAAAATTTGGATACCGTTCCGCAGACGACGACAGCCGCATAAATCACGCACCAAAATCACACGCAACAGGAACAGTCCTTTTTTTGTTGCCTTCTTTCTTCTCTTTGCCGGTGCTGCAAAACAGATCCACAGACAGCACACACACACGCGGTAGTGATTTTACACTGTTGGAGTCGTTTCTCTTCGTTCTACGGTGTCAAGTTCACACCACACAGCATACGAGCGTCGCGGATTTCCAGCTGTACGCGCCCGACTGGAGCCGCTGTCACGGTGCGAAAGCATGGCCGTACCGGGGAAATTGAATGTTTTATACGGAAAATGCGTATCGGTGCGCTTATCGCACCCCGGTCGGTCGGGTTACGCTAACACCGCTCGTAACAACCTCGTAATCGCGGTGCTACTGACTGATAATGGATGTTTCCCCCCTCTCTTCTGCTGATAAAAAGGAAAACTCATACAAAGGGAACAATGGATTACGTATGTTTTGTCTGGAAAATGCTATAACGGATGGAATTATCATGGAAAGTGATATTAATATGTTTTTTTGGTCCTTGATGTATGAAAGACGCTTCTAATCCAGTTAGAAATCTAGCTGTTTTGAAAAATACAGATACATTTAACATTTTTTAAATTTGGATTTCACAGAAAGACACACATACACTTTTGCACAGTCAAAAGATTGTATATTGAAATATATGTTAAAATGTTACATAAGGAAGAATTTAACAAATAAAAATTATATTCAATGTATTTAACTTATTTTATCCGTAAATGAAATGAAATGAAATGGTTAAAAAACCTATAAGAATAATAATGAAATATACTCAATCAGAATAAATGATAAGAACAATAATTAGATGTGTTATTAGTTTTTATCAGAAAAATACTTCAAAAAAAATTAATAAAAATAATAATGCGGACAAGAAATACATCAACACCCCCAAAATGAATGAAAAACTAAATTAATGGATATTAAATAAATAAAAACAAAAGACAAAAATACAAATAAAAAGTACTACATACTCATCCACAAATACAAACTAATGAAATAATGAATGAAGAAAGTAAGTTAATAAAAAATAGGTTAATGGGAATTACAATTCTAATCATTTCTTTCTGTCAAGCAACCAACCAAAAAGTAAAACAGCGAATATTTAGGTTTAGATTATAAGTTGTAAGTTGTCATTAAATTTATTGTGTCCATCTTCCCCTTTCGCTGTTTCATCACTGTGCGCTCACTATCCGACGGTTGGGTCGATGATACCAATCATGTCATAGAAATCATAAAAAAGCAACAAGAGTTCGATAAAGAAGACTGTCTAACAGCGTTCACTTTGCATTTCCGCAGTTAAAAAAAACAAAACAAAACACATGTGTGATAACAGCTTCACTCGCACGTGTGGTGAAGCAGAAAATTCTACCGATATTACCGTAAGAAAAAGTTGCTGCGGAAGTGCTCCTTTGCCCGTAGTTGCTGCAAATTAATAAACACTCGATGCTAATCGCCCCACGCCGGGGCCATTGAACGAGCGCGTGTGCACCGCTGGATGCATGGAGACGCTTGGTGGCTCTATTAAAGTGCAATTGAATCGACCGGTACCGCACCGCCAACACAGCCCGTTGCGTGTGTGTTGTTTTTTGCCCTCTTGCTAACCAATTGCAAATCATTGTAACACAAACAAATCGTCCCTTACACCTGGTATCCGGCTGTAAGCTTCGTTATCAGCAAAATCAATTAGTGCAATCGGAGACATGCGATTGCCAGAGCGTCGGATTATCGTCGGTGCCCACGCCCCGTCAACCGGGCAGTCAAATAGGACCGCATTTGAGAATGGCTAAAAACAAAACGGACGGCGCTGGTGGATGTGATTTGCTTTGCCTGTCTTATTATTTGCCTTCCTGACATATCGGTAATGAGCTTTTGAGTGACGAATCGTTATGGAATATCAGTGGCAGCTGGCCATGCAATTCTTACTTTTCTAATGCTTTTCAACGCACTTAACGCTAATAACTACACAATTGCCATACGCATTGAAGCAAGAAGTGTTGCTGTTTCATGTTTTGGGTTGCAGTTTCACAACTTCTTAAGAGAGTTCTTACAAACGTAATTGGCAAGCGGATTGGCAAGCTTCTACTGTAATGCTTTTCACTTTAAATCGTGTGCTGTAGCAATTTGCTTCCAGGTTTTCTTACGTGTCTATCCTCTACTTGCTACTAGCCTATCGTACTAGAAACCCTTATAAAGGGTTTTTGGTTGCAAATATAAATCGCGTAGTCGCAGCCCATGGTTTTGGATGTTTCTGCTCTGCTTTCTATGCCTTCTTGTAAGAGTTTTTTTTTGGTACGCTCAAAGTTAAACTGGAGTGAAGTGGATATTTTGAAAGTATATATATGTACAAAAGCCTTCTCGAATAGCTACTCCATCGAGCTTAAACATTCCGGCTTGTCGTCTGTCCCCGCTGCTTGCGCGATCGCTTCGATGTACCTCGTTCGGCGAGCGCATTTTTGGTACCGATTGCCGTATTGCGACGCTTTTGACCGGCAGCCTTACGGAAACCGATCGTTTTGATGCTGCCCTTGCCAGTGGCTCCCATTCCTCCACCGCTTGGTATCTGATTGCTATCGAGACAGTAGGGGGCCGTCTTGATGCGTACCGATTTGTAGGGCAGGCTGCGTCCCCGTGCCGAGATGGCGGTCACAAACACGGTGTAGTAGTGCTCCGGCAGCAGGTTGGGAATGTCGAGCGAGAGTGGATTGAACTCGTTGCCGTTACTGTTACACAGAAAGGACACACACATTTAATTAACAACAATTTTTACAAAACTCGCCGAAAATGACACTTACAAACAGTGCTTGTTGTGGAACTGGGGATGATTGCACACATCGCGGCTTTCCAGCTCGCAGTACGTCGGCATCTTCACATTGCTGATGTAGTATTGCGTCTTTGGAAGCTTAAACACATACACGCAGTAACTGGAAGGCGAAATAAAATGTAAGTAACATGTTTTTTTTATTTACTACCTCAAGTACACTCACGTTACATCCTTGTCCGGCGAGCCGAACCACGCGATCGTACTCGAGTGGCACTTGCGCAGCGGCACCAGCTCCGTGATCGAGGTGTTGTGCGGCATCCGCGGCAGGTCGAGAAAGTCTTCCCGCGAGCTAACGGCCACCTGGATGCGGTTCAGCCGTGACGTATCGTCCGCCTCAATCACCCGGATTAGGTAGCGCTCGCCCGGCCGTACGTTGCGCACCGTGATCGTGCGCGGATAGTACACATCGCGCACCGGTTCCATTATGCGGCGCTTCTTCTTCAGCACCTCCAGGCTGACCGTACCGCCGCAGGGTGTTAGATGTAGCTTGAAGAAATTGTTCGTCGATCGTTTGGGGACTTTAAAGTTGAACAGGGATATTCCACCGAGCGTGGACAGTTTGCCGACCACAATCTTCCCCTCGAGCAGCTGTGTCGGTCGGGTACGGTTAAGCTGCACTTGGGTCGATCCGAGCAGAAAGGACAGATTGTTGTGCTGCGAGTGAATGGCAAACACGTCCACGTAGTACGTCACGTTCGGTTTCATGCCACGGATGAGCTGGCGGGTACGGGTGCCGGTGCAAGCGATCGTAGTCTCCACCTTCCCATCCAGCTTGCGCTCTTCCCACGGTGCCAGCCGGTGGAGATAGTCGTTGACGGCGATCGTGTCGCAGGGTGGCCGATGGATGGAGTTACCCAGCGCTTGGCAGAGGGTCCGCTGCCGCCGACCGGTACTGACCGCCAGACAGTAGTTCATCACGTGTATGTCTAGCTTGCTCTTTTCCCACTTGATCATCACGACGTACCGGCGGCGCTGCTGCTGCACCTTTATCCGTGCCGGCGCGCTCAGGTTACGGAACGGCCAGCTGCGAAACTCTTCCGCACCCTTGCGATTGTACCCGAGCCGGCTGGTGCAGGCACTGGAGGATGGTAGCGTGGTTGCGTCCACGACCACTTGGTAAAGTCCACGCTGGACGCATGAGCGAAAGAATTGGCTCCCGTTGGTCTGTGCAGCAATATCTAGATTGGGATTTGAAAACCATTGAGGAAGACGTCCCGATGAGTCCTTGTCTGTGCGTTACTGGTCGATCGGTACTTACAGCGTCCTTCGTGCTGCACCCACCATCTAGGAGCGACACTGGAGGAGTCATCCTTTCGCGAGCATGTCGTCGTCACTGCGATGGAAAGCGGACTTGTATCCAGCAAGCGAAACGAGTATCTGTGCGAACAAGAAGCAATAGAAAGAACAGAAAATAAGCAAACGTTCGGATCCGTGGCGGGCAGCAAGGGTGGAAAAACAGGGAAGTAGTTTGTTTAATTTATACCACTTTAATTGCAGTGATTTGTCATCTTTATGGTGAACTTTTGGCTTGTTCTCAGAGCAGAGTGTAGAGCGCGCCACTATAACGACCGAAGGGGCAGACAATTTATCATCACCATAATCGCCACGCTCCGCAGACAACTTTATTTGTCTCTAGCTGACGCTTCCAAAATGTTCGATTACGGTGTATGGATGTAGTTCGGATGGAAGGGTGAAGTGTTTTCGGATCACTGGCCATTACATTTTACTTCGCACGCATTACTTCGGATGTTACTGCGAGCGATTAAGCAGCGATGGGACGGGCGGCAGTAAATTTAGAACCAAAATTTACGCCGACTCCAGTTTCCGGTTTGCGGCGCCTATTTGTCTTGTGAGTTGAATTGGCGGGGGTTTTTCAAAAGTGCTTGAGATAATTCCTTGCAATAATATCGCTATTTGCATGCAATGGAGATAAATGTTCAGAAAAATTTGTGACAAGGGACTCTCGAAAAGTGTCGACATTTATTACAACGGCTATCGTCATCACTTAATCTCCTTTGCTTCTCACTTTGAGCATTACTTTTTTATGGAGGATTCGTTATTTAATTTGATTTTGTTTTTATTTATTCATTGGATAATGAATGGGATATAGCTTTAAAATCCAAAATCAAACAAGAGGAATATAAGTTAAGCAGAGTTTTTAATTTGAATACATGTGTTATTAAAGGTAACAAATACTTCAATCAATGATATTCTAAAGATTTTTGCACGACTTAAGATTTAAGACGACGCTGTTCTTGTTAGACCTTGTTAAAAACTATGATAATAATTATATTTTGATAGGTAAAAGTTTAAACTACATGCTCTTCAGCTCATGAATTGATCATTTTGTACGATTCCAGGCTACCATTTGCGCTAAAAAAGCTAGTGCTCGGCTCCTAAAACTGAGTTATAGCTTATTGCATTGCCGATTCTAAAATGTTTTATCCTATCTAATATCGATCGTATCTAATTTTTGAGATATGATCCTTCCCATAACGGAAAGCAATGAGTACCAATTACTAAAACCTTTTTTTCTCTAATCTTATGTATCACGTAAATCTCCGTCAAAGATATAGGTGACCATCCATTTGTAGCAGCAAATGAAAATTGCATTCAATTCCCAGCTAAGTCCGTTTTTCTGAGTTTCGCTGCCTTCATTTTAACCTTTTGATTTAAGCAGTTGGTAATGGAAAAAGATTAATGCCACTAGCACAAATAAGATGGAAGATATCCTATAGCAGGATTGTGTTTAGCCTTTAACCAAATCAGGCAAGGCCGAAATGACGTCACACATGTAATCAGATCAACCTTGAGATAAGGATGAGTTCCATCGAGTAGAATAAAGAAAAACACTAATGGTTGAGTCTCATGAAGTAAAGAACAATATCCTATATTAGAGATTAATTATAGGTTATCGTATTATAGGAAATTGCTTAACACAATCTTATTTCAAATGCGCAAAACATGCCATTAAAAAAGGTTAATTAAGCATTGAATGTTGTGCAAGTAACGTTCGGCAGATCATTATTGTAATTCGTGCAATGGGTTTGAGTTATTTGGTTATGAAATGGCTAGAGAAACCCTGCAGTCTATCAGCTAGATTCTTGCTGTTAAGGCTAATGATGAAGCTTAGATAGTTAATTTTGGCTCGGGTAAACTAAAGACTACATTCCAGTGTAGTTGGGTGGGTAAGGATGTAGTGTTCATGTACCATGTATAGAGCATAAGGTGACGATTTAATACTCCGTCGCAGTCTAACAACCAGTTTTAGAGCTGTAGACATCTGCGTGATGGTTAATTATAGCAACTGAAATCAAACACAGTATTATCAACAATCAGTAACAGATTGTTTAAACATGATTAATGAAATGCAATCATCAAGGAAGTGCAATCAATTATCAGTGTCATTGTGTAACCGCTTGGTGTTAACTAACTAACAATTACTATTACCCAGCACATTAGTACTTGTGTTGACTTGCCAATGCATTTAAAAAAAATAGATTTATAGTATTTATCACTGATTCTAAGCTCTTGCTATCGATACGCGTTAGAGTGTCACTAACAACTATGGCAAATTGACAGCTACTACTTCAAAACCTTCCTGAATCTCACCATCTTCCTTGGCCGAATCGTCATCTCCCTAGCCGTGCGTTCCTTCAGCTGCAACCGTACCAGCAGCTCATCCCATCGCTTCTCCAACACAACGCGCCCCTTCCCAATCCAGCGCGTTTTGGACAGCACCTCCAACAGAAACACCACCACACACAAGCACATCCCAATCCCGTACAGCGCAAACGCACTTTGCAAATGATCCAGCGTCAGCACAACCTCGGGCGAAGCGGCTATAATGTCCGCCTCGCTCAGTGCCCTGTGCGCCCGGATCCGATCCAGTATCGTCACGTTGTACAGGAAGTCGTTCCACAGCTTCTGCATGATGCCCATGTCGATCAGATTGGACAGGATGCGGTTGAACTTCGGCAGCAGCGGGAATCCCTTCTCCATTATCATCTCGATCTGCGTCACCAACACGTCCCGCGACAACCCGTGCACCAGCCCGTTGTACTTGGTGTTGCGCACGTACAGCCGGCTCATCAGCAGCGATCGTTTGCCTTCGACTACGGCTTGCAGATTATCGAGCGACGGCTGAAACTCGGAGGTAGCGTTGTACTGCTCCGATACGAGCCGATCGTCCGCAAAGTCGTTTATGAACCAATCCTCACTGTCGAGCCGGCCACCGATCGGGACACCGCTCGCCAGGATCTCCTCGATCGTGTCCATCTGGTAGGCGAGCGGCGGATTGGTGAGCATCGTGATCAAGATGCTCGTGTAGATCGTCGTCACGTTGAGCGCATACAGCGTCAGTCCCATAAACAGCAGCCGCAGCGCATTACACTCCGGCCGATTGTTGGCCGAAATGCACAGAAACACGCTCCAGGTGTTCAGAAAGCACATCGATAGCTCCCGATGGGCGGCCAGCTCGGGCAGATAGTGCGCAACTAGCCGCCACACCAGCGCCGACACGAACAGCACGCCCGCGAACGCCTCCCAGGTGGTCGGCTCGAAGATGTACACCAGCAGCTTCCAGCGGGCGTCGGGGCCGGCCGCCGGCACGAACCAGGTGTAGTAGTCCTGCAGGTACAGCGTGGTCGAGCCGAACGCGTCGTGCACGTCAAAGTCGGGACTGAAACCGCCGGCAATGATGTCACACTCGTCCGCCCGCATCAGCCCGAGCAGATCGCTCCAGCTCCCGTCCGGCTCGAGCTCGCCGCGGTCCATCGTGCTGCACGAAACGTTCACCTTGAACTTCATCGACTCGCGCAACAGATCCATTATTTGCAGCTCCAGCCCGCGGCTGCAGTCGAGATCGATGAAGGGCGGCGCGACGCGGGTGCAGAGCAGAAACGTGCAGGATTCCAGCTCCGGCGGCACCTTCGGGATGTTGATCATGGCGGTGGAAAGTGCACGGCTCGCGAAGCTCCCGTTCACGACCGTGGCCACCTTGAGCGCTTTCATCTGGCCACAGTCGGTAGCGCCGTGGTACGGATCGCCCGTGTACACGTGGTAGCTGGTGGCGTCGATGGCGAACGCGAACAGCACGTTCACCGAGTGGTGGCCAACGAACAGGTGGCCGAGGGCCCGGTTCGCCAGCCGGGCGTTGGAGTCACGATCGTTCGGATTGTTGTACAGCACGACGAACTTGCCGCGCGGATTGAAGGCCGCCGTCGCGCTGATGCGGTCCAGCGCACTCTGCAAACCCTCGAAGCTGTCAATCACGATGACGTAGTAGTCGATCTGCTTGTGGTCCATGAACTGTGCCCTTCGCAAGTCGTCGGACGACACCGAGTCGGACATGAGCTTCAGCTGAAACTGGGACTCCGGTTCGCCGTCCTCGTCATCATCGTCGTCCTCGTGGATGTCGTAACCGGTGTGATGCAGCTGCAGATATCCGAGCAGGATCTCCCGGGCCGGGGAGCTCAGATTTTGCAGGTAAAAGATGACGATGTTCTCAATCTGCGTCGTTTCGCGCATATTAAAGTAGGTATGGCTCAGCAGCTCGAGACACTGGATGCCGGCGCGGGCTGCCGTTGGTCCACGCTCGTTCCTTATCCGCACGTACACGATGCCGTTAACACTGGACGGCAAAAGTGCCAGCAGCATAGCGCCAACCAACTGAACGAGCAACATCCTGACCGTACGACAACGCGCCGTGAACTATTCCTCCAATCAGCGGGCATCAGTCGACCAAGGAATGCAAACCACCGCGGCTTCCGATGCGGCTATTCGCGTTTGATGCACATCACGCGTGATTGCGTGAACGGATCCTCGGATAATTATACCGCATTAGGGTTGGTCATGGTTGTGTCAATTGCCGTGGAAGCTACAGCAAAAAAACAGGGAGGCTCCTATTAAGGAAATGGTGCAGTGTCCAGTTGGCACGAGCCGCGCGTGGCACGAGTGCAGTTAATTAGAAAACTAGCTAACTGCTGTATGATTTTCAAATAATCAGCATCATTACACAGCAATGTTTGCCCGCGCACAGTTTAAGGATATCGGGTGGGCTGCATCGCTTTAACGGTGTGTGTGTGTCTGTGCTGCGTTTGTGATTCCGAGAGGAATTTTTGCGTGCAGCAAATGACACGATCGTCCGCCCGAAGGGAGGATATCTAATCTGTAGCGAAGATTTGTTAAATGTGTTTGGGCATCATTATCAGAGCGCACGGCTACCTTGAGGGGGACGTACGTCCCACTGGGGAATTTGCCCCCAGCCTGGCCGCAAGAGGTTGGGCACAATGTCCAATCTTAACCAATCAGCAACCAAAACGGACCTTGCGGTCAGCCCAGAAATGGTGCAGATAATACGCAAAATTGGAATGCCTCACCCGCGGTTTTGCGCAAAAGTATGTGCCTGACATACTGATGAGAAGCCTGTGCGGAACGGGCTATGCCGTTTTTTTCCCCCTGTCTGTTTTAGGGAAAATGGAAAGTGAACCAGACGCGCAGTTAGCCCCAGTCACCGTTCCGTTAGGTCTACAGGTAACAGTAGTAACTCATAAATTATGATGCAAATGACATCTTCGGCATGGGCTGCCATCATTTTATGATATCTTCCGATCATTAATGATTGCTCCAATAAAGGGTTGTCGCAGACGAGTCGGGCCGTTGCTTGAACGCAACGCTTCAACCCTGCACCCTAGATGGGAGCCGCCTCCCCGAAGGCCAGACGACGCGATTCGTTGGAAAAATGGTAAATTAATCCTGTCACCGAAAACGACCGCATGCGGCGTTGGCGTGTAATTGTAATTGCAATTAATTTCTGTCATGCCTGCGCGCAAATGAAGTCGGAAAATTACCTCCAGTCCCTGCACCCCACTACTCCACAAGATACGCTAATAGATGACGCAAAGCGTCCGGAGCATGCTTGAATCATGGTACGATCAAATGCGCGACAATACTGTCAAACCGAAGCGTATCGAATAGAGCCATCGAATGGGCGCGGTGTGTGCGATTTGTTGTGACAGTTGGGGTAATTAAAACTGAAAGAAAGATTTATCTTTTAATTAGTGCTTGTTTTAGTCTGGGAAGGATGGTCGATACGATATAATCGATCGATATGATCCTGGTCACGGCACCAGTGGTTGTGTTTAATGTAAGGAATTTTAACACTTTGACCGCCGGCCTGACGTCACAGTTTGCGAGTGAGCACGTAGCGCATGACAAGAGAGCGATGAGAGCGACAATTGTTCGTGCGACTATTATCACTCTTTTGTTTCATTTCGATAAGCGGTGTAGCACATGTCGTTCTCGTTCTCTCTTTCTTACCTCATTCGTTATCAAGAGAATTGGTGAGCGTCAGATACAGAGCTGAGCGGTGAACAAAGCCGTCGTGCGATTTCATATGACGCGGCGCTTAAAGTGTTAAGACAGTGGCGATGATATCGAAGCTTTTCTTCGGTTTTGAGAGGCTATCTTAGTGGTTAGAAATTTATGTTTACATCCGATGATCATTGATGTAACTATCTAAGGTCTCTTATATTAACTTTGAAAAGAATTTACGATTAAGATAATTTTAATCAATCTTTTTTTCCATTTATTGGCAGCTTTTGTTTTATTTCTTGCATTGACATACTGTAACACCTGTCCATTCATAGTTTGCTAACATCTTCCAATAGTAATAAATGTTTTTTGAGGTGAATTACATGAAGTGGTTTAATTTGAAGTTTACATCCATCGAAGTATTGAACATGAAATTACAGTAATAAAATCGATTTAATTATCAAAAGATCGCTCTTTTTTCCTACCGTACGTAATAATTTTACATTATTTGACGTTTTAAGAGTTTATTTATATTTTCATGTTTCTATTTTAATGATACTTTTTTATAGTCAAAAAGACTTCTTACAATTTAAAATTTTTGTTGTCCTATGACTTCAAAACTAATGCACTAGTGACTCAAAAAGATGTGTTCTACATTCCATCCCTTATTACAGTTCAAAACTCTTTCTATTACTTTCTTACACACTTAGTAACAGTGCACTTCATTATTACTTTCCTCCCAGTAGCTTCTCGACCACCAGTACGAGTACAACTTAATTCCAACCGTTTGCATCGGTTGATCGATTATGTCAGTGGTTGGGTCCTTTGCACAAACAAACAAATGCTTCCCCGCCGCTTAAGCGAACGTTACTTCGAACGTTCTAAAAGATGCTACACACAACCCTGCCGACATTCGCTGCCGGTGCGCTTCTGCCTGCCATCCCGTGCTACCCGTTCCAGAAACCGTCCACCGTCTCTGATGCGTTCCGACTGCAGCTTGGTGTGTGCATTTACTTTGTGTCTCTGTTGACGTTGCTGTCAAGTGAAGCATCATTTCATCTCTCGTCGGTGGATGTGTATTTTTTCATTATACGCTCTCCCCGTTTTCACTTCTCCTTCTCCTTCCTACCACACACACACACACACGCACGCAAACCACACTTCACGGACCAGTAAGGAAGCGTATCCTGCCACTGAATGGCGCCCGGCTGGTATGGCCGATGCGTTACACACACACACTCCGCTTTGCTTTCACCCGTGAACAATGATCGTTTAATGGAACCGATCCGGCAGTGTCGTCGAAAGGAGAGGGGGAGGGGGTGGTTTGGACGATTCATCTGCAAAGATGACCGCTCGTACTCCGTACTCTCAGCGGAGAAGAAAAGAATGTCAACTGCGTCGCCGGTATCCACCCCGAAGGTTGGGGTGAGGTTCTAAGTAACTGTGTGGGCAACGGTGTGGACATTGCATTACTGCTGCACTGCTCGAGCGAGGGCGAGCCAGTGAGTGGGGATGTCGGTGGGGCAAGAGAGTGCCTCAAACTGGGAGATAAATGAACTACTTTCAAGCAAAGCGAATGTCAGAGTTGGTCGATTTGGGCGATTCGCTTCAACGCCCGGATTCGGGTCATCTCCGACAGGCGTCCACGGATGAGGAAAAGGGGAGGATAGGTGGGGGTTGGGCATTTGGCAGCATGTTGGGTGCGGGTGTATCATATTACTTTCGCTGGTTGCGTCTTCGTTTGCAAGTGCCTAGGTGGGCAGGGGAGATAGTGAGGAAGTACCACTTCAATCCTTACTTTGCTTGCATCATCGTCCGCTTCCGCAGCGATGCCACACGCTGGCAACTCTTCCCCCTGGCGCGCCTTTGCCACTTTGCCAGCGGAATGTTTGTTTACTTCGGACCCGGCATGAAGGTGATGCCGACCGGCGGGGACCGAAGCGGTAGGTCCATCATTACTGTCCGGAACTTGACGCTTGTGTCGTCCCACTCCCAGTCCCCTTCATGTTCACACACACAGACATCGACGCATCGGGCGGGCAGAGTCATAGAGAGATAATTTATTTTGCTCCCTTCGCTCGGTTCGCTTACTACAACCGAACCCCTCACGTGTGCTCACGTTGACGCCAGCCAGCGTCAATGCTGCGACACGACGACACCGGGCTACAGGACACTCTGGCCCTGTGGCACTGTCTGTTTGTCTACGCGGGGAGGGAGAGCAACAAAAAAAGGAACGCCACAGAAAGGCCCCCATCACGCCAGATACAGGTGACACATTGGTTTCAGCAAGTCGGTCCGTGACGGTTCGTCACACGGTGGAAAGTTAGCTGGGAACGTGGGTTTTTAGTTAGCAAAACGGTGCGATGGATTTCATTTTTGGGAGCTTTCAATGCACTATCTCTCGGGGAGGGGGGAAAATTAAGGTTCATTTCTTGCTGACAGTTTCAGTTGAAGCTGTGACGCAAATGGGGAGTTCAGAATTCTGATGATACGAACATATTTGTATTTATTATCACAAATTAGGTTGGTTTTATTGTGCGAAATTCCATATTATTTTTATTCATTAAGTTCAATTCGAGCTAAACTTAATCAGACACAAAGCAAATAAATTCCCTTTCGGATCTATTTTCCATTCCATTCTACAATTTATTACGTAGATGTCGGTCTCGTGGTACCGTCGTCAACTCGAACGACTTAACAACTTGTCTGTCCTGGGTTTAGGCCCCGAATGGGCCGTGCTCCCATGCGTAATACTGACTATCCTGCTATGGGTAAGCCCTTGACCGACATCGGTTGTTGAGCCAAAGAAGAAGAAGATTATGTAGAAACAATGATTGAGCTGTGACATCACTAAACGATTATTCAAAAAGGTATGTTTTCGATCGTAAGTTATACAAATTCAAAACAATAGTAATTGCAAAATAAAGCTTATGTATATTTAAAAGTTTTTTTACGTGTGAATCACGTGAAGTGAATAGAGCAACGTCGCCAAACCAGTAAAATCGGCTGTAGGTATAAAACGATAACAGAATGCTTCAGACCTAGCAGTGAAATATCCTCAGAAATAAAGAGCATTATCAGCTCCACAGGATCGAAGCATCAAAGTCTGCCCTCGTAACCACTAATGGGGCTTGGAACTTTCTTTGAACAGCTACCAGGTCTTATGTAGGCTACATTTCATTGCCGGCTTTATATTAAAAGAGGCAATAAAGGTTAAGCTCATGTATAAGAAATGTTGTACTGAGGTTATGGAAATTGATTTTACTCAAAACCAATCGGTATGAAAATTACAAAATGATCCAATTACATATTGTGGTACAGCAAAGTGGTACCGCATCTCGGAAGCATCAAAACTTTTACATCAAGAAGAGTCATAGATCAATACCCAAAGATCAACACAATTTCAATCAAAAGCATTGTGGTTTTGCGGCTCATTGGCGCTGAGCCCTTCTTGCTCCTTAAAGCAAATCGGTGTGATTTATTTCCCCCATTATTTTGTTTCGTTTTGTTTCAACGTGTACGAATCAATTTTGCATGTTATTCTTTCCCCATGCTCCTCTGCAACACAAGTCAGAAGCGCCGAAATTGTGTTCGCCCAGAGAAAGGGTTCTCCTTTGGCATAGTAAATCGCACATGATGGTGGAAACACTAAAACGCACCCTCGTCCAAATCACCGACCCTAATCCATGGCGCGGAAGGCTCGCATTACTGCAAGCAACAGCCAACTAATACAAAAAAAAAACCCACGAATAAAACTACATATCCTCCGTTATGTACTAACGGCTGCTCGTGTTACTCGTGGCGCTCGGTCAGTTGACGATATTGTAAATACGGTGGCAAAATGTGGCCCCATCGAATGCCGGAAGCATTATAATTGGATACCGCCATCTTCAACGGCGACGCGCGTAGCAGTACCGTTCGATGCAGCTTTTTTGTTGCTGTAAGAGTGGAGCGTGAAGTTACGGCAACAAAAAATGCCAAACGAACCTGCTCCTCCACCATCATACCCGATTCAACCAGCCCGCGGGACTGGCAGGAGCCTTCGGCTTTAATGGATGATTAGCATGTCAAAAGTGATTTTTTTTTTCGTCCGTTCGTGCCCTTTGACTTGACGCGGTCGGGGTCGGAGCAGCGAGAGGTCCGAACAAATAACACGTTAAAGTGAAATAAACCCCCGTCAACGCCCCCGTTGCATGCGGGCAATGGTGACGGTGATGTCTCCCAAAGGGGAGGCCTTACGCAGTAGTGCAAGTTGAACAAGTCGAACGAAAGTAAAACCGGTGGCTCCGTTCTAGGTCGGCAAATAAAAAGCAGGTAGCAGGAAAGTGCGAGGGATATCGTGACGCGGTACGATTGATGATTTTTAAAGCGATTGTAGTAGTTTTTATGTACGGTTGTGGTATGAAGCAAATGCACATTTTATAGACTTAGTATAATTGTGTAACGATGAAATGGAAGAAATCACTATTATTATAAATATAATGTTGTAAATATGATATTAATTGTCAAAAGACTGAATAATAGAGTCACTAAAGACGGAATAGACTATTCAGACTATTCGGAAAGACGGAATAAATAATATAAAAGTAAAAGTAAAAAATGAACAAAAGCTATCAAATCTTATATTGAAAGCATTTAAAATGATAAAAGCAAACAACAATACCAAAATAAAGTATTGTTGTGTAAAAGTTGTAAACAATTATCATTAACATGACAAAAACACAAATGACAATTATACAAATCATGTAACTGATAAGAAAAACGCGTAAGGAAGGCAAAAAAGGTAAGCAAATTAAAAATAAAAGCAAATTCATACGAACATAACAAACACAACAGAACAAACTTAAAAACCATTTTTGAAAATATTAAATTTAGGGTTTCTCAGAACTTATATATAGTAAAAAGTTAAATGAAAATTACGCAAACCTGATATGTATTGTATTGAAAAGGACGGTAGAGGCAACAACAGAAGAAAAAAAAACAAAACATGTTAAAGTTTGTCTATTGTCGTTCGTAAAACATAAATGCATAAAATATCAACAAAGTGTTGCAGTGGTAAAGTGGTTGTAGACATTAATCATAAACATGACAAAAACACATATGAAAATGAGTACAAAAAATATAACTTTTAAATATCAAAAGGCTCCAAAAGACAGAAGCAATAAAACGAGGGAAGAGAAAACATCCCCCTAATATTTATCATTTTTAATAACACTGGCATCAACTCACCTTCGCACGACGATGGGCGTACCACCGGCCATGGTCCCGTTCGTACCGCTCCCTGTATCAATGTCGTCGTCGATATCAGCGTCCGTGTCGTCCTCGCCGACGACCACCGTGCGGTCCTCCGTCAGTGCCATCGTCGCTTCGCCATCGTCCCCGCCGGCCAGTTCCGGACCGGGTGGAACCACGGTCTGCGCCAAATCCTGCAGACAGGCATAACTCTTCCCGGGCCGCCGATGACCGCTGCCGGCACCGTACGCCGACCGGCCAATCCCCGGCCGATCGATCGGAGGCTTGCTGGCGGCGGAAGCAAAGCTGTGCCGATCGGTGGGGCCACGTACCGCACCATCAACCGGCACCAGCAACAACAGCAGCAGCACGTGCAGCACGACGACGCTAACGACGGCCAGCGAGACGATACCGGTTGACATATTGGTGCTGTGTGCTGTGTGCGACCGTTTTGCGTCTATTTCCTGGTTTGCGCCTGGCCTGCCAATCCACCACATGCACAAGATGCAACGGTTGCGGCGCGGCGCTCGTTGTTCTGAAAATGGAAGCAGA
This sequence comes from Anopheles arabiensis, assembly GCF_016920715.1. Taxonomy (NCBI): domain Eukaryota; kingdom Metazoa; phylum Arthropoda; class Insecta; order Diptera; family Culicidae; genus Anopheles; species Anopheles arabiensis. Next base: position 89,381,883 of record NC_053518.1, read on the forward strand.
AGTGAAATATGAATCTCACCGCTCACAGCTCAAAAATCACCAGCCGAGTCTGGGGGACTGTCGATGCGGTCGAACGCTAGAACATGTACGCTTGTAGCCACACCTCCCCCCCTCCCCTGCCCCTTGTTCTCTCGCTTTCACCCCATAGCCGCATTGAAATACGACCCTGGGAAGATCTAGTTCGCATCTTCGCACCTAACGCCAGCGCTTGACATCTTGGCGAACACGACAAACAACTAGGGCACAACGAGACGAGAGGTTTTTTTTTGCCAGAAGGCGAACGGGGAAGATTTTGTTTTACAAGCGGGCGCACCAAACGAATTCGACACCCCGTGCGCCTGAAAGCCGTGCGCGACATTTCCGTGTTTGGGGATTTTCTGCGGCGCAAAGATTCTGAGCTTACGACACTGGCCGGGAGTCACGTCTCACGCCGCGAAGTGCGTACGGTGGCAGTTTCAACCGAGGGGGCGAACTTTACGGAGAAAAATGTCTCAGACAACAGTCTCACACGACCAGGAAGCTCATATTTTGGGACCCGTACGGCTGGACACTACGGCTACGGAAAGGGGGGGGGGAAATTGGAGGGACGAACTAACGAAAGAATCGTGACACTGAGCGTACTGGACCCCGTTTGCACTATCGATTCTCGGGAGCTGTATTTAAATTGTTATTTTTTTTATGGGAAGCTAAAACACACACACACAGTGCAAGGGTACGTGTCGTTTGACGGCACGTCCCGTTCAGTGGGCGAGCATGAATTAGCGACAAATTATTTATGAATGAGCGCGCGAACAACCATTTCTGTGCAAGAAACAGCACTTGCCACCGTCCCTTTCGTCTGCTGCTCGTGGTATATTGCTTTCTAAATAGGGTTGAAATCGTTTTTGTTTAGAATTCGAGGTCAACCTTTGTAGCTCCATTGGGTGTGTGGGTGTGTGTGTGTGTTTGTGTGTGGCCTTTTTCTGTTTTTTAATTCACATTATTTGTATACTGGTTTTAGGTACATATGTGCAATGCCGTTTTATATTTTGACTGCAGTTGAGTGTATTTGCATTGATTGGTAGCAAATGAGTTGTTTTTTCTTTCTCTTGCTCCAGCAGCATCGTGTGACTCATGGAGCAGGCAATGATTTCGTATGTGCATTATTTTTGTGACCATTCAACCCGAGCTGACGCATGCTGCATTCGAAACTGCATTCGATGCTATCGGCAAAAACGGTGCTGTTCTATTATCGGAAGACGGCAGGGCAATGGTTTGACAGCGGCGTGTCTAGTACAACAAAAGTGTGACGCATTTTGTGCCTGTGTGTGTTCATTAGATGATCATTCGATATTAGTTTGGATATGGTTTTTCTTTTAATATAAACTCAACTTTTAGCGTTGATCATATGTAAGACCATACAGAACTTGTATATCCTATTTCTATCAGCAAACAGAGAAAACATTTACAATAATAATCGCTCTACGTTTGACACACATTTCACGAGTGTTTATATGAGATTTTACGGATTGGAAATGAAGCTGAAGCAGTTGAACTGGTAAAGGAAACTCGGTAAAGTTGTTTTTTATTTAATCTTGATTTAATCAGTATCGTGTTGCTTCGAATTACGGACGCTTAAGACATTTATGGAATATTCTCTTACTGATTCAAATTTAAACGGTCATATCTCTGTTAAAATCATTTTACTGAAGCAAACCTTTCTAATTGGAAAGAACAAAAGATTTCCAATAATTTTATACCAAACATTGAAAAAACTTATAAAAACTTCAACGATATTTTGCTTTATATTCCGGACAGTCTAAAAAAATCACTTAAAATGTTCACATTCACATACACAGTATACATTTTTTAGGGTTTTGACATCTTTTAAGGACCAAACATTCTGAATAGCGGTGTCCTCCTACACTGACAGTGCAATGGTCTTACTGAAAACGGATCTTAGATGCTGTTTCTCTTGCTCTCGTAGATACATTAAACCGGAGTACTGCTGCGCTATTCGACGATCTTCCCGGTAGGACCATCAAGGCTTTGAGCACATTTATCTTCAAAAATTGTTGTTTTATTATCATCACTGAATCTTTGTTCTAGTTATCTAAAAAACACCTGTCTAAGAACATATTTTTAAGCAATGAAACACAATTTACTGCGGTTGTCTGGAATTGAAAACGTGTTAACAAATCTTGCCTCGTATATTCTAGACAGTATTAAATACGTGTTATAATGAAATTCACTGTACAATATGAAAAATAAACTGTAGTTGCAACTATGATTACAATCTTGCAACCATCGATTCCATTCTATTGGAATGCATCTGGACCAGAGAATAGAACATATCGAAGTAATTCTACTGGTGTCTGTTTTTAAGAGGAAAAAAAACTGCTAAGAACGCATCTGATTGACTACTGACCGACAGAAAAATGATTATGTACCGTGACATCAGGACCTACTAGGGGTTAGACACATTTTTAATTGATTCTAGTACATCATGGCAATTATGTAAAATTAAAAAGCGTTATGACCTAGGACTGGATGGGACGAAATTCAATAAAAACATGATGAGTGTCCGAAGTTTAAAGCTGTTCCGTAATTTGAAAAATAACAGTACATACTCTCCAGGCAGGATCAAATTCATTAAAAAATTGCATTTTTATATGTATAGCAACATGTAATTTGATGATTAAAATATTAAGAGAGTTTTAAAGGGCACAAACAAACAAACGATGCATTATTTATACAATCACAACACTGATTGACGGTAATAGAGCATTTAGCTCCATTATTGCTAGGATAGCTGTTCATTGTTTGTGTAGTTGTATTTTACATTATAATTGAGCACAAGCTGTACAGTTCGTCATAATAAATTGAGATGTACATAAAAAAGTATGGAAATGAAATAAAATTGCGGAAAAATGGACATTAGCTCAGGACTTCTCTAGCATAAGTACTTTTAGGTTAATGATTCTCAATTTGTATCTTATAGAGCTTTCTCTCTTTTTGGTTATAGTCTTTGTCTAAATTGGTTCAATGAATTAATCAATCGATCCATGGTATCACTTATGATAAGTTTTAGTTTAAACAAACCATTGTGATAACTCATTTTCCAATCCTAATGCCTTCATTTCTTCTCAAAACTTGTGCGTTATCCTTATCGAATTGAATTTATATTATAGGACAAACAATACAGTATGAAACTGCAGCAAAAAGTATCCAAATGTAAACAAAAACACACAATCATATGTGGTAGCCTAATGAGAATTACATCAGTTAGTACACCACTGGATATGGCATGACTAGAGGGCAAAGGTATAGAAAACGGAATGTGTCTAACTTTTACATGGAATTCAATCCACATTCTTTGCACAGCATGTTCATTCCGCCCCAAGCTGTCTTAGCCTGCAATTTTCGATTTGTACAAAAAAAATCAACTTAAATTTACTGATAAACTCTCCCCCTACTCCTCGACACCTTTAACGTTACCCTTTCTTCGAAAACAAAAGGGATGCAAGCCAAACAGAAAAACAAACATTCTGCTCCTTCAAACGAAGGAAAAGCACTCTCTAAACCATTGTTCTGTGAAATCAAACCCACAAAGAAGGGCCAGGTGGTGAAACAAATTCCGGGAAAGTGTATCAAAACACAACACCCACCTCCCCGCCTTGTAGTTAATCCCCCAATCAATCGGCCGGAGGTAATCGGACCGGGGTGATAGCTTCGCGTCGGCCATCGAACAGGTTCGGTGTACATATAATCGCCACCCCCATTTCCACCACTCCCACTCCCTTATGCTACTCACCTTCGTTGGTTGGATTGGGCTCGGTTTGGTGTGTCGTCCGATCGGAAAAATCGTCGCAATGGCGCGCACCCTTCGGTGTGTCGCTTTTCTTCTCACACCGCCACCACTTAGCCTTCAAAATCAAAATCGATTCTACTCTTAAAAGCACATGAAACACACACACGCACGCACAGATAGGGCACACAACAAATACGCTCACACACACACACGGGTCCACCCTCCCTGTACTTCTCGTTTCGCCGATTGGCGCGGCGGATGGGTGCTCGCGTACGCGCGGGCTAATTGCACGTGAAACCGAACCAATTCTCTAACGATCCGCGGCGTTGGCCAAGATGTCCAACGATGTGCTCGCCGCGGACCGGTTGAGGTTTTATGCCCCCGGGGAAGGTGGGGAGGCCTACCTGGCTGCGAAGGAGGGCGTTGTAATCGGGGTGAAAGACAACCTTTACGCCTCAGTACCGATAAATCATCGTCATTCCACCGCGTACGACGGGCGGCCAAACTGGCGTTAATCTTGCACGCCCGGCCACAGGGATGAGGCGCGTAAAGGGGGGCAGGGGGTGGTTTGCCACCCCAAAAACAGATCCCTCACCGCGAACGGACGGACGAACGACGTTTCAACGCCCAATCGAGACGATTAATTTGACACCGCAGTCGATTAGTGGCGATCGGGGCGGGATGCAAAGAACGGCGGTGCGCACCCTTTCGTCTCTTTTGCCCTCTTTGCTGATCGCTATTCCACCACCAGCACCAGTTTGGATCGTTTTCTAATCCAACTGTCCAAAAGGACACGAGTTTCTTCACCAAACGCCGATTGCCACTGCCGCGTGCGATTAACAACGCAGAAGAGATCGCGAGCGCACGGATCGATGTCTTTGGCACGCACTAATCCACACACACACGCACAGACAGTGCCAGTGGACGAGTGTCGCTTGCAATGCAATCAGCATCGCCCAACAGCGCCGCCCGCGTACGAGTCGCGGAACGATTGCGACCAGCCGGCCGCACGCTTCTGCGCCATCTTCGGCGCGTGTTGTGACACAAGCAAGGAGGCGACGACGGCACAGCCCGAACACGAACCGAATTGTATTTGGTAGAGCTGTGTAGAGCTGTATTATCCCGTGCGATAAATCACACCGCTCCGTGTCACACGTGTTCCTGCTGTTCGGGTTGGCCTTTTCAAATTTTCCCGATTTTCCTGAATTCACTGAACCACGCCAGCCGGGCGTGGTGGCACTGAACTGATTGTCTGGCAATTTTCCACCCGTTATTTTTTTTTTTATTTTGCTTTTTATTGTTGCCAAAGAATGAAGGAGAAAAGCCACAACGACGATGGCGGTTTTGGCCGGCGATCTATTTTAATTGCCTTCGAATCGCACGACCGAAACGCATTCGCGATGATTCACGCACGCACGCTCGCACGCAGATCAGCACAGCTGACGGGTCGCCGCCGCCGCCGCCGCCGCCGAATGCACACACCTAGTCGCGGTGCACATAGTTGCAATGCACCGTCTTGTGCACCTCAATGCCCGTGTCTTGTGAAGCTGTCAATCCCGGTTCGTGGGAAAGGGAGCCGCTGAAGGGTTTTTTTGTTGTTGTCGTTTTAATTCACTTTCGATGAGTTATCCTCTCGCACACACACACACACACAAATATATAACAAAATAAAAACATCACAACAATCACCTCACACCATCAGTCACACGATCCACTCGCGAAACAGGAAGGAATGCACAGGCAGGAACAGCTGATTCACAGCTTGGAAAAGTCAAATGCCGCTTGTGTGTGTTTTTTTGGTTTGTTTTTAAATCAAAGCAGGCAATAGGTGGAAAACCGCACCGTGTTTCGTGTGTGATTTACGATCAATCTGTCCTTCACGGGGGCCTGCTCGGATGGCAGAAGGATGCACCATGCCGTTCGCGTACGCGCTCGCGTCTTTAGCTTGTGGCTCTCGCGCAAAGGCTTGTATCGTGCGTATCGAGCTGTATCAACGCTACGCTTGTGGCGCCTTGTGGTTGCTGCTGCTGCCGCTTGGTACGTCCTGTGCGCTCGGCGACCGACGATGCACTGGCGCGTACCGTGCCCGAGCTCGTGCCGGAGTTATGCTGTAGGGTCGCCGCGTGCTCGGTCGTCGCGCAAAAGGAAGAGCACGACATCGCGTATACGCTATGCTACGCGGACGCCAAGGGTGTCGAACACGGTCGCGTGTTTGCCGGCCGGGTTGTGTTGTGAGCATAAGAAGCATTTATTATTTTTTCGTAGCTGGTGTGTATTTGTAATCCTGGAGAGCTTTTTATTTTATTCGCAGCAAAATAGTGTTCATTTTAACTAAGATAATCGTTATATTAATTTAGCGATGTTGCAGTGGTACATGTGGTCTGAAGTTGATTTTATGAATTGCGGCTATTACTTCAGCAAAAAATTAAAATATTTTATGTACAAAATTTACTCATTTTTCTTCACTCATGATAACAGTTGCTACTACTAAAGTCCAACTATTGCTCTACGTATGATGGTTGAAAAGCACCGATAACGACTCTATACTTAATGCATATTATGCTCCGGAAAAGCAAAACAAAACAAACAAAACTACAAGACGTTCATGCCCCTTTGCCATTGGATGCTGTGTGTAACAACAAAAAACACCAAAAGCACGGCGCCGTTTGAACATACAAGGTAGAGGCTACAGATGCGACAAATGTGCTAGAAAAAAATAAAATGTGACGAATAGCTTAGTTGCACAGGGTTTACTTTTACAGTAGAGCGATAACAGCGATTTGCAAATGCGATGCACCACTGCGAAAACAGCAGCCGATCTCGATTTCTCTCCGGGTTGGAAAATTAATTACAAGATAACGATTTCGAAGGTTTCCCGCTTACAGCTACGGTGTAGTTTTTGAAGCGCAATTTGATACGTCAAACGAGCTCAACCGACCAATAGTCGATATTGGCATTCGTGTCGTGTTTATGTGTACATTTTCCTAACTGTTACCATTGCTTACCTGTTACCTGGGATTTGCTGGTTTGCTACAATGTTTTGCCTCGGCAAAACGGGCACATTGTTGTGCACGAGTCGTTACTACTATTTTGTTTGCTTTGTATGTTTAGAGAATTGCTTTCGCTGGTAGCTGTGTTTGATTTCCTGTTTCTACGGCTTGCAATGAGCAGTTTTAATGACGCTGCGAAAGGTCGTCTTAATTGCATATGGATTTTTTTCCGATTTTGGATTTTAAATTTAGAAATGTTAATAAGGCATCTTCTATGTGCGGGATCCTTTTTGCAGGGTTTTTGTGCAACATTTTTCAGAGATAAGAACTCGGAAGGATCAACGTGATTCCGTTTTTCTTTTAGATTAGTTTGTACTACTACAAGATATTACTACTTAGATTATAGATACTACTAAAGATATTGTTCCATAAAATCTTGATTTCTATATTAATATTTTTACACGCTGATGTGTTAAATTTGTAAAACAAATGAAAAGGTAGTTGTGATGAATTATATTACATTAAAATTAAACATATTTGAAACTATAACATTATATATTAATTAATTAATTTATTTATTTACTTATTTTTTTATTTGTTACTCAAAAATGAAAAATAAATAAGAGAATAAATGAAGGAAAATGAAAGCATTGCTAGCGGAGATTGTATCTTAAATAATTCCTAACCTGCGTTATTGTTGTATTCAAGTTTATTTTATTCTGAGGTGAACTATAAGAATTGGTCATTCGTATAATTGGTTCATTGGTGCAGAGTTATTATTCTTAGCTAGGAGCAACGGGGCGTCGGCAACTCGTATAATTTCTAAATGAAAAAATAAAAATTTCCATCTACCATTATTTGGTGGACATTCCACACTGTTGGGCCAAGGTAGTTGATAAAACATTATTATACTAAATTTATAATGTCAGTAAAGCTGATTATAAGGGTATATTTTGATTAATGTGATCTGTTTTACGTTTCAATAATCTATAATTTTATTAATTTTGGACACAGATTATAATAAATTTGAATGTTTTTTTTCGTCAGTAGAATATACCAAAACATCGAAACATTGTTTTTTACATATCATGTTTATTTATATGTTTAAAACAAACATTTTATAAAATTACAATATTTGAGTTTTGGCAACAACAGTTAACAGTACTTGGAAATCTTTCAAGATGAGTTGAAATGAATTATCATACATTGTTCAATATTTATTCAATCTTTATTCTAGAGAAGTCCGTTAAATAGCATTTGATTTTTTTAATTATTCCAAGCAACTTGATGAAAATCATGTTAATAAAGTAGAAAAATATTTAAGCAAAATAAAAGCGCCTGTACAGGATCCTGTAAACCCTGCCAGTCGAAATCTAAAAACGTTTCTAAACTGAAAGATGAAAAAACACACCCACAAAACCGCATTCATTTTCAACTTGTCAGCAAATAAAGCTAGTTTTTTGTTTTTGGTCGAGATGAGCATTAGATGACTTGAGCAAGAAAAAAAAACGATTTCAGAGAAACCAAACATCTAAGCGCTACCGCAATGAGGACATCCAAAATGAGCAAACAACGGTCGAAACCGTGCCAATTCCTGCATTCGTCCACCATGCAATCCAGGGTAACAGGGACACAGAAAGGACACGCATCTAGCTGGTGTCACCCACGAGTATATGTGTGTGTGTGCGTTTAATTTTGTGGGCCTGGATATTATACTATCAAATTGCAACCGGTCTAATCTGCCACACGAAGGAGCACAGCAAAAGTGGTAACCTGAACAAAAAAGTCATTAAAATATGACAGCGTCATCAAATCCAGCCCCGGGGGCCTGTTTGTAGAGGGAAGTGAAGTGGAAAAGAAAGTAGCTGCCGATTTGTCTTTTAGTTTGCCTTTCCTAGCTCTTTCCTTCCGTTCGCACTTTGTTTTAGAAAAGATCATCATAAATGCGACACTTTGGCGAAACCGGCCGAAGGGTGGATCTATGCTACGCTCCGCACTCCAGTCCCACTGCCCACCCTTCGAACCCTTCCGATGGATTGAATTTCCCCAGAATTCAGTTGAACGACCGAGACTCGCTCACTGCCACTCGAGCGATCGATTGGTGGTGATTTAAGGCGCACAACTTTAAATCAATTTCCCGGAACCTGGCCCCTGCAGGATTAAACGGGGCCGCAAACGGGGCCGCAAACGTTTTGCCAATTTGACATCGTTTGACAATTGGAGTGACCCGACCGGAGTTGGGCGATCGGTGGTGGCAGGAGGGATTTTGTGGAATTAGCGCACACGCTACCCTGGGGACACCGGCGGCATTCTCCTTTTGGGTTAATGTTCAATTATTTACTTGTTCGGTTCTTTTTGTCTGTTTATTGTTTTTTTTTGCTGCTGTGTCCCTGTCAGTCCCTTCGTCAGTGTGCCGGCCGGCCGCGTCGGAGAGCAGTGCAAATTGGAAGTCCCCATGGTCAAATTTCACCGCCGTCAGGGGGATCCGGCCCCGGTCTGGCCCGCGGCCCTGGTGCATAATGAGACAGACGGATCGTTTCCGCACATTTGCACACCACGGGAGCGAACGGCGAGGGTTCAGATCCCGGGAGGGGTGCCAAAGGGACTCCTCCACATTTCCCCGAAACAATGCGACGCGGGAAAGTCAGCCGTCCCAAACGCGCGTAAAGTTCAATAACGCGTGGTTTGGGGGTGATTTCTTTTCGTCGTTCTTATGTGGTTTTGCGGTACGCGGGCGTCTCTTTCGTCGGTCGTCGGTAGCGTCGTGCCCGGCACATAATGATGCGGTGCCCTTGGGCAGTGTGTGTGTGTGTGTGTTGGGTGGGTGGGTACCAGCCAGCCCACAGTACAGCCACTGCCACTTCACTCCAGAACGAGGGAGACAGTTTTAATGGAAGCATAAAAATCCATTTTTCTCATCATAAATGTGGTGTGCGAAGGTTGCAGTCGTCGATACGGCGGAAGCACGAACGCACACACACACACACAAGCTCGTAAAGTAGTGGCAGACAGCCGTGTTCAGCGGGGAAGGCTACCGCGGCGGCACCTTTCGCCGCGAGCGTGAAGGTGCGCAAAACGTAAACAGAACCCACGCCGGGGTCTTTAGGGCAGCCACGAGCTTCTGCAGGCGGATTTTTTTAAATGAAACTTTGCGTAACGGTTTGTAAAGAAGAAACTTTGGCGATAATGACGTAACATGACGTAAGAGGGTGTGAAATATGGGCTAAAACAAAGACTTCTTTTTCATTTTTTTTTTTGGTTTTGGTTTTTGGGACAAATTGATCCAAGTTTGTTTTAAACGCTGCAGTTTTTCGTTAAACATGCTTTAATGCTATTCTTTTGTTCAATAAAAAACAATTTTGAAAAGGATAAAAACTACTTGTCTTATTTATGATTTTAATTTAGCATTTTTGATATACATTGTGTAAATCGTTTATCAAACTTAAAAAAATAGGAACTCATATTCTAAAACGTTGTCATATAATTAATGAATATTTGAAAAAAAGAAAACATTTGTTTTAATCGATGCTGTACTGAAAGACAAAAATAAAAATTTGTTAAAAAAAATAAAAAAAAACAAAAGACAACAATAAAAAAATAAAATACAGAAAAAAAAATTAAAACTAAACAGTAACATAACTAAACACGAAAACACGAAATAAAGCTAAACAGTAAACAACAGAAGCAAAAATTATAATTAAAAAAATGAAAAGTTATAACGAATGTTAAAAATGAGTGAATGCGAATGAAAATCTTGGAGGAAAAGGTGAATAAAATGGAAAAGAAGGAAAAGAAAAAAGAAATATAATTTTTTAAATATTTTTATAATTTATATATATATAATAATGATAATAATAATAATAATAATAATAATAATAATAATAATAACAAAAATAATAATAATAATAATAATAATAATAATAAAAATAATAATAATAAAAATAATAATAATGATAATAATAATAATAATAATAATAATAATAATAATAATAATAATAATAATAATAATAATAATAATGAAAATAATAATAATAATAATAATAATAATAATAATAATAATAATAATAATAATAATAATAATAATAATAATAATAATAAAAATAATAATAATAATAATAATAATAATAATAATAATAATAATAATAATAATAATAATAATCATAATAATAATAATAATAATAATAATAATAATAATAATAATAATAATAATAATAATAATATAATTTGAAATTTAATATACGACACATGAAACATAATTCAAAATAGTGAAGAAACTATTCAAGAAACAAAAGAAAAAGCAAAAGAATCAAACTTTGCTGACCATACTACTGATGGTATACAATCAATTTCCAAGCAGAATGGAGAAAAACTTCAAAAAAAGGCATGGATAATCATGCTGCTACATAGTTCAGATAACTTTAAAAATAATAGATACATTTTTTGGAAAATTATACAATAAATCATTTACATTCCTTACACGTCCTTACCCTCACTGCTCGACAAACCCCCCGGTTCGATATAGCCATTAAGGGGGGGGGGAGGAAGAAACAAAAGCTGAAAACTACTACCACCATTAAAGCGCACAGCTTTGGCCATAAAATTTGACGATTCGCAGGAAAATGCTACCCAGCAGCAGTTATTTATCTATGTTGCCGGTGTCGGGTTGTCCTCACGCTCTGTCTGGCTGGGCGGGAAGTGCGGGAAGTACGACACCAACATCAACCCCTCAGCCGAGCGTGCAATGGCCAGCGGGATCGATCGAACACCACACGGCCAATGACCTTCAGCAGCGTGGGGTTGGCGTATCAGTTCGAAGGCTAAAATCATCCAAACACCCGTAATCAGGCGGTTCTAAATTTCCGAAACTATAGATGCACTACAGGCCCTTCCGATAGTGTCATAGCCAATTTGCAAGCACAGGGCTTCCCCCACCAGGTACAGGTATCACGCGTATCACTATTCGTTTCGAATGGTAAAAAGCCGGGCCTCATAATCCAATAAAATTGTAAATTGATTGCCTCCTGGTTGGCCTAGGCAGCTAGGCTTATGTGGAGCGCCATGTGTGTGTGTGAGTCTGTGTGTTTGTAAATAACCCCTTTTTCTAGCCTTCCTCTCCAGACCGCTCTAGCTGGCTGTGTGGGGACAATTTGCATGCAAAATTGCACCGTTTAACGCTGCACGGGCTGAGGCAATGGTGTCGCCTTTGGTTCGTCGTCCAGTGACGTGGAGTCTCTTCGCCTAAGGGCGGCTTTTATTGCGTGGTACCTCACCTGGAGACAACCCTGGAGATGGCCAAACAGGCGAGCTGGTTTGCAAGCTGATGATTGATGGTGCCGATGAGAGTACCGGTATCTCTATCTCTCTTGTTGGCGCTGTCGCTGTGATCAATGCCACGGCGGTTCTGCCACTTCCTTCCTGCGCAAAATCACTTCCGTGCGGCAATGGAAGCATAAGCAAAAGGTTTAATGAACTTCTCATGCACGATCGCGAGCATTATGAAGGACAACGGTGGAAGCTACGATATTGTATAATATCTCGACGGAATGCCCGAAATAATGCAATGTATCATGGATGTATCTTTGTGTATTTCTTTTAGCGAATTCGATTTCACAAATTCGAAAAACGCACACAATTCCCATCGAAACGTGCCCTGTTTGAAGGGGTTTCGTACTCTTACCGGTCCTTCCTCAATCTTGGAGGCACAGGAAGAAGTTCGTCAGTCAATCCGTCAATCGAACCTCGCCGATCAGTTGCCTCATGGGCCTGATGTACCTTCATCATGGACGAGTAAGAGACCTGCGCACGAAAGGGAAGAAGAACAGCAAAAAAATGGATTCATTACAAAATCATTATACAGCTCATTTCGAAATTCAGTTCCCATCTTACCGACAGGTCCTAAGGGATGTGAAGAGTCCAAAATGAACATAAACAAGCTTGAGAGAAAGAGAGAGAGAGTGACGCAGCATCCCACCAGACGATCCAACCATCGTGAGAATCGATCTAACTCGATCAGTTTGCGTCCGTTCGGCTTTCGGGTTCAAGATATTGGCCGGCCCCAGCTTCGACGTATGATTTGAAGAGGCCGACACACACACACACACACTCAAGACCGACCGAGCTGACCGTTGTGGTAAGAAGAATGCATTTGCTAGGGGTCACATGAAGTTGATCGTGCGAAGAAGTTGTGGCGGAAATTTCGAAATCAATTTGAAACATCCAATATGCTCAAACTGAGCGTTTATGTGCGGCAAAGCAGCGAGCAACGGGTGAATCATTTAGCAAAGCTTCAGTCTGAGCAGACTTATTGCTAATCCTTGCATTCAATAATTTGTCAAATTGCATCCCCGTGACCACAGACAATCCACCACTCCACCATATTTAACCCTGATTGAGGGTATAGTAAGAAAGTTTATGTTTCTGCGCGATGTTCTATCAGACGAACTCTCCCTCCCTTCTTCTGCATTTACCACCGTACCACCATAAAATCCCGCTGGCCTGGAAGGTCATCGCCGGTGCACACAGCCCAACGGGACCAACGTCGGTCAAATGGCACCAGTGCCCGATGATTAACCATTCCCTGGCGTCCCTTGCCGAACGCGCAGGAACACAGACAGCGCCGGAAGCTGGCCATATACGTCGCTTATATACGAGGCGGATATGACCGATGCGGCTCCACAGTCCGGGTTGCGACAGCGCGCAAGGACGCATTACTGCGACGATGAACTTTTCCTTTCGGGCAAGGAAGGCTAGGAAACAACTTTCTCCTTCCCTCCGTCGGCAATAGAGCGACCCTTGCCGGGTTTTATTTCCCCGACCGGAAATGCTCCTCAAAGGAACAAGACGTGTGTGATTGTGTGTGTGTGTGTGTGTGTGTGTGTGTGTATGAGCGTGTCTGAGAGAGGGAAAGTTTTATTGTTATCTGCATTGATGGCACATTCATCTGCGCGGCGTGTGGATTCAGACGCGACGGGAACCATGTCTAGCAGCATGACACTTTGCACTAAAAATGTGCCGTTCTGCGGTATGATTCTGTTCCCTGAGTGTGAGTTTGGGGTGGTTGGGGGGGTTTGGTGGAGGGGGAGGAGGAGATTGTGATATTCTTGCGATTGCTCTGACCCGTCGCTTAAACTATGTGTGGTGGTATCTCAATCACCCCAGAGCTTTGGTGCACCACACGAACCGAACGAAACGCGGGTTTAATGTGCTGCTTTAAGAACCTCATTCGCTAGAAATAGGAATGTTAAAGTTATTTGAAATAGAATTCTTGTGATTTTTATAAAAATAAACATTGATATGTTGTCTAGAACATGTAAGGACCGGTATGAGCACTTTGAGTTTAATACAAACGTAACCGCATTTAGGGAACGCGTTTGTTTTTAAATTTTGTTCTGCCTTAATACGTGTCTTTGTAACGACCGATATTTGTCTTTCTTAAACTAAGCCCTAGTTAAGCGATTTTCCAGCGGACTTTGTACACAATAAATATCAAATAAACGTTATAAAACAGAACAGAACGAGAAAGTAAGGATCAATTTAAGGATAACAGACACAATTATTGTTTATTTTTATCTTTTTTAATCTTTTTTTCGGTCTTATTTTTATGTTTTGTAGCATATTTACTCAAATCGTTACTATTTTATTTTTTATTTTTTGTTAGATTTTCTGATCACCTTCTTTACTTGCATTCTGTTTTCCTTTCTTTCATTTTTTTGGTTTGTTTGTCTAGTCTTGTTTTTCCATTTTTCTGTTGTATTCTTTCACCATGTATGATACTACTATTATCTGTTGTCTATGCTGTTTTCACTCTATTTACTTCTTCCAGCTTTTTTCCCTCGTTTTGTTATTTTCTTTTCGTTTACGTTCCACAATAAAAATAAATATTACACGTGTTTCCAAGTCAGCTTCCAATGTAAATGTTGATATTCACCGCGTGCAAGAAGTTGATACACATCAATCTGATATTTCATTTCCATCATCATAAGTTTTTAATTTCTTCCGCTTGATTTTCAACACGTGTCATGCTGCGTTGAGTTCTACAGTTATTTGTGATGTGTTGAAAATCATGTGTAAAAAATGATAATTCATAATGAAACAAGTACAACGTTTGACAGCTGTTGAAAAATATCTTGGAGGCGTTGAATAATTTTGTGCACATTCGAAAGTGATTTCCGTGATTGAAAGTGAAACTTTCGTGCTTTGTTTTACTACGCTTAATTAGCTCATTATGATCGATCAAAAGACTCAAGGCTCAAAGATTTGATTTTATGAATTCTTCTTGAGTAAAATCATAATCTCCCTGCACTTCGTGTAATGGAGAATAATAAATATAAATTCCTAACCCTAATTTAACAAAAACAATCAAGCGAGTAAACATCTATACGAAAGAATCTGTCTGCGCTCTTAGCAGGAAGTCTGGCACTATTTTCACAACAAGCAGGATCGTAATTCCTTTTCCTCCGAAAGCGATGACAAACCGCGCCAAAGGAAATGGCTCTCCTTCACTCTACTCGCGCCGCACTACATAGCCAATAGATTACATTGTACCACATTGCAAACATTACTACCGAAGTCTCGAACGCAAACGCACGCGTTCCCGCTACACTTCATGTGTGCCGGTTCCGACTACGGTCCTACGTGCCAAACGCCACGTGACACCACTTGATTTATTTTACCATTGCATTGCGTACTTCGTTCTACCAGTCGGCGCGACCGACCGACACTGCTACTACTACTGCTACTACTACTACGAACCAATTCTCGGCTCCATTTCCTTACACTCGAAATGAAAGTAAAAGACGGCGCAAATCATGATTCGGATAATCCTAACTACGTCGCACCCCAACAACAAGAGCACCCACACCTCATCCTCCACAGCAATGGTGAATCTAATTTGCATTGGTTTTATATGCCATTTCACTTGTTGACCAACGATGTGCTCGTAAACATTGGTGGGTCGTAAAATTGTGCTTTCATTTTTATTGCTTCAGTAGTTTTATTTCAAAAAAAAAAAACAAAAGAGAAAAATCTTCACCAAAAAAGAACGAGCGAAAGCAGCTTCTGCACATCAAAAGCAAGGCGACAAGTATGTCTCTGAAAAAGGGTGACGGAGCGTTGCCGGTCCGCCAAAATTGCCAACAGCATGTTCACACTGTGAAAAATGGTCATTACGCACCAGCAGTACTTACCGCCAGCGTTAAAAAAAAACGGAACTCTGAATCGTCTGAAATTGGCGGTGTTCCTGACGTGCAACAAAGTAGAGGCCCGTGTTTATGACATTGATCGAATTCCCCGCGGTTCGGGCTCCCGGGCACTATCCGTTGCACCAGCCCGTAGCCCCGGCAAAGGAATTCCCGTCCATCTGTGCGTGCCTGTGCATCCCTTCGTCCGTTAACTGATCGTTATGATCGAGCAGTAGCCTCGCAGCGCCATATTCGGGCGTTGGTTCCTTTTTAGCAGCTTCGAAACACGCCCGAACCCGATTCCCCGAAGCAAGAGAGGGACCCCGGACCCATCGCCACTGGTTTGTTATTATTCCGGTGCGTTTTAGTGGAGTGCGCCTTCCACCTTGGAGCGGTGGCTTGGAAAGCTGGAAAACAATAACAAAAGACGCTGCGGGAAGGTAGACGGCGAAAACGGTCAGCTCATGGGTAAATGTATACCATTATCTAATTAGTAATCAATAAACATATTACGCAAAATTATGTGGTGCACTGCGACTCACTGGCGCACTGCTTGGGAAGGTTCCGGCGAAGGACGAAGGGCAGTGGTAAAGGGAAAGCATAACCCAATTTCAATAGCTATAATTTTTATACTGTTTATATTATTTCCCTGCACATGCAATCTATGCATTCTTTTAGGCGTTGTACATGAAGGGATAATCGTTGAAGATAGAGATAACTGTTTTTAATTCATGATTTTTCATACACAAGTGCTTTCTACTTAGTAAACTGTTGCTTTATAATATAATTGCTTTGATTCATCCATTGATTGTTTACTCTGCGGTTAGCTATAAGTTAATTGTGCTTTTTCAGTGTCTAAAGTACTAAATGGATTGGTTTGGCATTGAATATTTTATTGCTGATACAATTTTATTCATTTTTGTATGCAATTGTTGCCTTACTACATCAATTTTAATCGGCCAAACCTCACTATAACTCAAGCAAACAGAAGCAAACCTTCTAAATTTGCTATAAAAAAGATTCTCAATAATTGTATTAAAAACATTGCGGAAAATCATAAAATTATAACGATATGTTGATTCATATTTGGAACCGTTTCGAGTTTATGTTTCAAATTACTAATTACTGGTGATTCAAATAACGGACAGCCTCAAGATTTCGTCCATAATCTTCAA
The DNA here is from genome assembly GCF_016920715.1 of Anopheles arabiensis. NCBI lineage: Eukaryota > Metazoa > Arthropoda > Insecta > Diptera > Culicidae > Anopheles > Anopheles arabiensis. The sequence goes on from NC_053518.1 coordinate 89,399,017, forward strand.
ATGCACACTCACAGCACACCTTTTTAGTTTTTAACTTGTTTCATGTTCCACAACACCCAATTCTGGGTGAAGGAGTCCTCCTATACCGACCGAACGAAAGTATTTAAAACAACGGGCTTTGGGTGCTGTTTTTCACTTAGATGCATAGAATACAGCCATCAATACATTTGTCTCATCTGTTGTTCTTCTTCTTTGGGACAACAACCGTTGTCGGTCAAGGCCTGCCTGTACCCACTAGTGAAGTGAGCTTGGCTTTCAGTGACTTATTGCTGCCATAGCAGGATAGTCAGTCCTACGTGTGGGGGCACGGTCTATTCGGGACTTGAACCCATGACGAGCATGTTCTTACGTCGCATGAGTTGACGACTGTACCACCAGACTGGCCCGCTGTTGGTACAGTCACCGGCTGGTACCGGCGCTCATCTGTTGTTATATGTCTCAATATCGTTTGTTTTAGTTATCATCACTGCCTAAAAACATATATTTATGCAACTATTCAGAATTTACTTCGGCTGTCTAGAATTAAAAAAATTGAATGAAGAGTTCCCTTGCTTTCTTGCATGTTGCGAATGAAAGTAGTAACTCAAACGTTGACTTCAAAGCTCTAAAGAGAATGTTCAAAAAAGATTGTGAAAATTGAAGGCAAACAAACTAATCTTAGGAGATTTTCCAAAATGTTGTTAAATTAAGTTAAAACTCTTATTTTCTATATCTTTTTGTAAAAAATAATATCTAAACCTAAATATCTAAATCAAGTTGAAAAATTAATATTTTTGCAAAGCATATACATCATTCGCCTCTTTAAAGGACTTCGCAGTAATGAATAAAAAAACACAGTTCATTCAATCTCGCTCCCGCTACTGGATAGCCGAACGTATTTTTTTTTTCTCACGACCAACAACAGTAAACACGCATACGCGAGCACACACACACACGCCGGCCACTTCCTGTGACCATTTCCCTCTCTCCCTCCACGCCCCCCTTCCCTTGTGGAAAACGTGACCGTTTTTGCTTCCTCATTATGGAACACCGCACCGCAACCGATGGGAACGAACGGCGCGAGAGAGCAGAGGAAAAAAAGGCCGCAGCCGATTTGTTCTGAATCGGGAAGCAAAACAGAACTGGCAAAAACACGCCGACTCCATCCCCCCGATCTCTCCCCCCCTCCCCTCCCCTCCCCCATTCCACCAGGCCAGTAGACGACCCGCAAGGAATACAAATACAGTGCCAGTGCCGAGAATCTTAAATCTCCGCTCTCGCTGTGGGCTGTGGTGAACCGATATGCCCCGAACGGCAGAAGAAATTGCGAACCAAACAAAGCGTTGCCCGTATGGGAAGCTGCTGGGATTCGGCGAGCGGATCGATTGATCTAGAGAGGCGGCCAGCTGGAAGGGAACGAGGCCAAGAATCCCACTTTGCCGATGTACGAGGTAAGGACAGGTCCCACATTGCAGTCGGTGTGTGTGTGTGTGTGTGTTTCTAAACAAATCCTTTGACCAGTGAGAAACTTTTTGCCAAATGATGAATTAAAAGATGGTCAAAAAGCCCGCGAAGGAGTTGAGACGGCTGGCAAAACACGCGTTTTAAAAGCGATGTGGAAAAGCGGAACAAACAAACGCTGCGGCGATGAAACGCTGCGGCCCCGAGCCACAACAAACGCCGAAGCGGGCACGTCAAAACGGAAGAAAGAAGAACACGGACACAACACACTCAGACACAATAAGATTTTACGCTGAAATAAAGAAACCGAACTGAGTTAGTCCTTTCCCGAGCCGAGTCTTAGATGAGAAGAGATGAAATGATAATGACCTTATCCCGCCAGCTCGGATTTAGGGGCAGGCAGCATCGCTTTTGTAGACATTGCTCACCGTTTAGCGCGTAAATCATGCCCCTAATCCATTGTGTGTTTTCCGCTCCACTCGGGGCTGCAACTTCACCAAATGGCCCCGAAATGGTGTGTGATGATCCTTTAAATTGCTCAATTATCTAGCGCACAGTGGTGTGGAATGTTGCTTATTCGGGAGTCTCGCGAAATATGTTACACCACCATGCAGCATACCGTTTGGGCGTGTGCTTTGCGTTCGCTTGTTTGACAAATACTTTACGCGAAATTCCGACGTTTTGCTTGACTAATGCCTTTTCCTTCCATTGCTTCCTCCAAGCTTTCGAGCAAAAGCATTCCGGCGAAGAAGAGCGCATGATCGGTGATCGTTAGCAAACAGGCTCGATCGATGATTTATGGTGCGCAACGCAACGGCAGTCCCTTCTCTCCTGATGGCAGTGATGGTTGCTGTTCGTTGACCGAAGTCGGGTTGAGGGTTGCATCGACCAGAACCGTTTCCCTTCCCCCCGTGCTGCACAGTGCCCTTTTAAGGGCCCTTTTCGCGATCGTTCCACCCCAAAAACGTACAATAAGATGTGCGCGCGTACGTGTCAGAATGCGAATTACGCTGCCCCCATCCCGTCCCGTCCCGCAGGTACGGGTAGCTAATTTATTGGTATTCCAGCGCACTTACAGGATGCGAATGATGATGAAGCTTCGAGCTACTGGTGGTTACCAAACCCGGCAGCATGGCAGATGGTGGAAAAGCTTCTCCCAGCGGGCCGTTTTGCCCGGGCGGTCAATTATTTCGCGAACGTGTGGAATTAATTAAACCACCCCGCAGCCCCCAGTGCCGTGCATCGTTCGTCTTTCTGTTGTTGATCGCAACCCTGTTTGCCGTCGTGATTTGTACCCAGTAGGACAGTACCGATGGTTCCCGTCGGATGCTGCCAGTTTTGTGACATTTTCGAAACATTTCGGCACAATGCAGAAACCCCTGCATTCCCCACATTCGGGCACTTTTTCGCCCCAAGTACAAAACCAAGTGGATGGAAATTTAATCGTTTACCGGTGCCTTAATTACTTCATCAAACGCATTCCAAACGCGTCCGCGCTAACAACAAACAAACAAAAACAGCTCCCAACAATGCGGTTGATAAAACCGCGTTCGTGCAGCATGCTTCGGCATTCGACGATCGGGACTCGCATTTTGCCCTAACGCCATCGTTAACGAGGAGGGCGGGGGGAGGGGGGGGGATTGCTGCAAAGAAAGGAAACAGGAAAGAGAGCGAGGGTTCCTCGGTTTCTGTTTGTATGGACGGAGGGGTCCGTTTAGCCCTTGGGGCGGGTGAACTTTGCAACTTCCAGGCACCGGGGGTTTGATGAGAAAATTGCAATTACTATTGACAGGTGAGCGGCCGTCTCATTCTCCATTCGGTTTCGTTTCGATTCCACTGCTTGAAGCTTTCTTTTTTTACGATGCGTTTTATGTTCTTTGATTGCTTTAAATCATTTCCGCATGTTTTTGAAATCAAGAAAAAGTTCTTCAACGACGAAAGATTCTGGATTACAAAATTGAGTAAGTGCCAGAAATGTAATAGCCTCATAATTTTATCTACTTTTAGCGTACCCATACCCATGTGGCTCGGTGGTGTAATGGTAAGGTCGCCTGGTGCTACAACCCCGGACTTGGACTATTCCTCATCTAGACCACCCCCCCAGTCAATTGTGTAGATCAATAATGCCCACGAAAATTTAAATTACTTTCGTTTAATCGTAAAATTGTTTTCGTATTGTTTTGGATTTGTCTCATGGTGTATAGAGCGTTTACGACATAGCCCATTAAAAATCAGTACTAATGATCCAAAAACAAAGCTGAAAAATTTGAGACGCTACCAAAAATTATTGGGCTAAAACCCTATAAGAAAAATGTTGTCCTTAGTTTAGGAGTCTTGATTGTTTCAGGCATCATATTACTTTCTTGTTAGAAGCCGTTTCTTATTGGAATCAAGAGGTTATGTATAACATTTTCTTTAGGTCAATAGTGTTATGTTTATATTCCTACAAACAATGATCAAAGGAGTGGATCAGGTGACCGCTTACTTCCATGTGTAGGTCGTTTAATGAGGTTCAGTCGCTGTTTGACTTCAACATCTCACTTACAATCCTTCAAAGACCAGTTGTACTCAAGGCGGTCCTGGCCTATCTCGTAATTGTTTTATTTGTGTAAATTATTTATGTATATATGTATAAAGATCATTCACCGGAACTTATATGATCGAGTGAATTAATAAACAATAAAATAATAATAATAATAATAATATTAATAATAATAATAATAATAATAATAATAATAATAATAATAATAATAATAATAATAATAATAATAATAATAATAATAATAATAATAATAATAATAATAATAATAATAACGCATAGTCAATTATTGCTGAACATGACTTCTCAGACTGCTGGTTGAGTGTGATGAAATACAATACAATGAAATCAGTACAATAGAAATGAGGAAATAAAAATAATGAAACCAAGAAAGGAGAAAAAATGGAACGGAAAGTAAGGAAAATCTTCAAAAAATGTTGGAACTTATAGATAAAATAACAGAGAATTTTGAAAATAAATAAAATTTTCAAACATAGAAAATATTGGCTAAAAACGTGATAGTGAAAAATTACTTATGATTCACCCTGAATGAGAAAAAGATTAGAATAATCTGTCAGCAACTGTAAAACTATAAAACTATACTGAAAACGGAAAGATCGGGATGAAGATCGATATCGATCGTTGATGATTATTCATATTTTTATTAACTGTACCGACTTAATTTGCTTACCTTTTGGTTTTCCGCTTTTTCCTTTTTCAAAATTTCATTTAGCCACCAATTTACCCCAATGAACACGATCTGTCCCGAACTGTATGGAGTCGCCTGGTGTGTCACGAATGCTTAGTTAGTGCAAACGCTCCAGACCTCACACGGAGTGATTTCTGTGTTCCAAAACGAAGACAAAAAACGCCCCCAGCCCCCAGATGATGCGTCGAGCTGGCGAGCACGTGCGATCAAACATCCACAAGTTGCAATGATGCAATCCCGCTGGCCGCTTTCCCCTTCGCTCCAAAAACCGAACCATTTTGACGGATGTCCCCGGCGGCAACGGCGTGTCAAAACCTCGACCGCCTGCTGTACCTGCTGGCCCCGGGCCTCCAGGTACTGCAGGCTAAATCGATTTGGCTCGTAGCACTCAGATCACAAATCAATTAACCATTTAGCGCATGTTATTATTTCCTCCTGCTTCCAAGCCATGAACGGCCGGGGCACACCGAGGAATGCGTTTGGCCTTCGAGCTCGATCGATTGAGGCTGTGTGTTTTTTTGCGTATCGCTTTCCATACCATTCCGACCAGTTTCGCCCAAGACGGGCCCAAGATGCATGAGGCGAAACACGTTTTTCAGCAGCGATAATACCAGTAGCATTATGCACGGGCCATGCTCATCCGTCGCTGATGTTGGAACCTTCCGTCTGTGTGTGTGTTTGTGTGTGCAGAGAAGATGTGTAATTTTCGTAATTATTTAATGCACGGTTGACGAAAGGAAGCTGTTAGAAGATGGGAAGACGCGGGGACGCACGGGAAAGAATTTAAATAAAGAAAGAAAAAAATGGTATAAAGCGATCCGTCTCCTCCCGTTTGATGCACTTCGTTCTAATGCATTCTCGCGATGGATGTTCCATTTCCTTCCCACCCATTTCGCCGAACGCCATCTCGCGCCATTAATCATCGCAAACGGTTTTCGATCATAATTTCAAATCAACGCCAAACGAGCTCGGCACCACCCATCTTTACGCTCCACATTTGCGCTCCGATCCCTTTTCCGTACCGGGCATTTCACACCACATTCCACCAACAAAGGGCAGCAGGGGCAGGAACATACATTCCTGCATAAATAATGCTCCCCCACTGCCGGAGGCGCTTTTTACGCACCGGCCAGGAATGGCCCGCCGTTTCGCTGAGCCGTCCCAAAAACATGTGCCCGAGTGAGCGCGCGCGCGCCGTCACACGCGGCGCCGTAGATTTGGCCGTGACATCACGCGCAACAACAGCACAGCAGGCGGATGGCGGAAGCGTCGTCATGTCATTGCCGCCCATTATCAAGAGCATCATTATCGTTATCATCGCGGTTACAGCTAGCGAAGCATAATTTGATGTGCCGGCCGGGGGTAATTTGCTTAATTTATTACCGGCCAGTCGACCAGTGGTGGAACGGGGCGCCGTGAAGGCAAAGTTTACGTAAACAAAGAAAAGCGGTTGTTTCTCCCCGCCGGTCCAGATTAGCTAAGCATAAAATGAACATTAAGTTACAATTTAAATTCAATGAAGTATCGAACAATACACAAAATCCCGTTAAACTGCTTTTTTTTAACGATACCGTCCGTAGGTAAGGACCGTTTGCTAATTAAATATATGTATATATTTTTGAAATTGGAATAACAGAACAGAACTACACTTTCTAACGCCCTCTCTAACTGGCACTGGGCCTGACTGTAAAGCTACGAACACGGGGTTTTGAAATGCGAAACTTCTACGACGGCCTTACTGACTGACTACGCTCCGGTGCCGGTCGGATCGAACGTTTTGTTGACGAAGAAGTTGTTGCTAATGATGTGCTGATAGGACGCCTTGAGCGTGATTAGACAGTAGTCGTTCTGCGTGTTCCGGTAGCTCACGCCGTAGTCGTTCTGCATCAGGTCCTCGAGCAGGCTGATTTCGGCGCCGAGCTGCGGCAGGTCCGCCTTGATGATGAGCCATATGATCAGCTCGAGCAGGTTGTCGGCCGCCACATCCATCCGCACTTCTGGGGAAGGAAGCGCAAGCGCAAAAATGGTATGTGACATTCAAAGCAAAGGGGATTGAAGGACGAATGGTAGAAGGCACTTACCTTGCTCCTTGCACGCCTGGTCGACCAGCGTAAACGCGTCGTTGATATGCTTGATCATCTCGCTCGGGCAACACTTCTCCCGGAAGCGGTTCAAACTTTCGATTGCTTGCTGATACTTTTCGTGCTTGATAATAGGTACTAGATTGCTGCAAGATTGCAAGTAAGGTAGTGAATGACTGTTGGATGTTTTGTCATTTGAACTAGAAAACTCCTACCGATTGATGTCGAGCAGCTGAATCAAATTTTCATCAGTCTTTTTCATGCATATTAATATCCGCTGGCGGTAGATTTCATCGTTCTTGCTGCACTTGCTCGCGTACAGCACGAACAGGGCCGAGTATATACCCTGCGTCATGAGTATTGGGTACAGCAGGCTTTGGTAGGACACGAGCTCGCTGCAAAAACAAATGCAATTACAAACAACGTTAATCATTGCTCGCTCACCAGCACTTTCCCTTTCCCAGTGTAACTCCCTACTCTTCAATCATGATGGAATCCTTCGGCAGGGCGGGAAACATAACCGTCAGCACCAGCGTGTAGATCCGGCTCACGATCGAGATCCACTCGTTCATGGCCGGCTCGCACAGGATCGAGTGCGGCGTGTACTTCCAGCAGCTGTACGTGGAGTAGAAACAGTTCGACAGCTTCTCGAACAGCCCGTGCAGCGGATGGTAAGCGCACTGGAACGCATCGGTGAGGTAGTTGCGCAGCAGCTCCAGCCCGTCCCGATCCACCGCCGCAATGCAGAAGTTGGGAATGAAGTCGAGATCACGAAACGGGGACGAGTTGCGCGCGCGTCCACCGTACCCCGAGGGGTTGAGCATAAACTCATCCTCCTCGCCACGGGACGCGACGGACGAGAAGCTTTGCACCGATATGGCGTCCGGTGCGATCGGGGGCGACGGTCCGCCCGGCGAGGCGCCCTGCGCCCCATTATGTAGCGAGAGCCGCGAATCGGAAAGGCTCGAGCGTAACGAAACGGTCGATGCGTGTTGCAGCTGATAGCCGGCCTGGCAGATCAGGGCCGCAGCACGATCGTCCAGCTCGCCCGACGAGGCGACGGCAAAGCTGTTCGCCTTCAACTGCTCTTTTCGTTTCGCGCGGCTCACAAAGATGGCGACCCGGTTCCACACCTTCTTGATGTCCATGCGGCGAATCGCGACGATGTCGCTCGTTCCGAACAGCGTCTCGTGAAAGCAGGCAAAGATCGAGGACCACTTCCGTTCCGCGTTGATTTTAAGATCCAGCCTAAAATGAACAACAAAAATCGCATTAAATCACTGCAAAATGCTGCACCGCACCGCTACACTTACATCGGCACCTTGTTGAAGGTCTGATCCATCGCCATCGTCGCGCTGCTAATCTTCACGCCGGACCACGTGCCGCCGAAAATGCCCGTCATCGTGTGGCCCGCCATCTTCGTGTTCGAGTCGTCCAGCTCGAACTGGTCCGCCTCGATCTCGCGCTCAGGATAGTAAAACATGCCCTTCCCGAACGGACCCTCGATCGTCAGCTCGCCCCTGTAGTAAATGCCGCTCGGAAAGATGGCCAGCCCGCCCGCCGAATGGGTCAGTGTGTCGTTGGCGAAAAAGCCCGCATAGTACGTGCCGTTCGTCGTCACCAGTATGCCGTTGCCGTGCTTCTTGTCGCCCATAAACATGCCGATGTACTTGACACCGTTCAGGCTGTCCTCCATCACGCCAAAGCCCTCCTTTTGATCGTTCACAAAGTCCCCGTTGTACTGGTAGGCGCTGGTCGTGAGCGTCCCGAACCCGTTGTACTTGTCCGCCTTGAAGTAGCCCTGGTAGCGGAAGTAGTGCGTGGAGCGATTGCTTGTCGTTTTGAGCCGCCCGTACCCGTCGTATTTGCCGTTCACGAATTCACCTGCAAACAAAAAAAGATTTTATTCGTACGAAAAACACTGAGCAGCTGGAGGGTGCACGATTGCGTGCACTTACCTTCATAAATGGTCGAGATTCCGAACACGGTACGGTTCATGCACCCGTAGCCCGTAATGCTGCCGTGATAGAACTCCCCACTGTACGACCGATCGGCACTGGCCAGCGTGCCGATGCCATCCATCTGCCCGATCATCCACATGCCCTCGTACCGTGCGCCGGCGAGCCGCTCGTACCGATCGCTGTACGTGTACTTCGCGCACCGATAGAGCGGCTGCTTGTCGTGCGCCTGCTTGTCCAGGCACTGCAGCACCTGCGCCTTCAGCACGCCCAGCCAGCGCATCTTGTCGGCCACGTTGAGCGTGTGGCAGCGGAGCGTCTCCTCCGGCGTCACGATCGTGATCATGAACCGGTGCTTCTCCTTGTACCGGCTGCGGTGCAATTCGCTCACCTCCGTCGTGATCCAGACCAGGTTGAGCGGGTACTGCACTACCTGCACGCCGGACAGATAGCAAAACACGTCGCTAAACAGCACGAAACGCGGCGAGGAGGAGAATATGTTCACGTCCAGCAGCTTGAGCGGAACGTCGCTCGAGTCGAGAATGATGCGCCGCTGAGGCTCGCGCAACGGCAACCACTTGGCGTTCTCTTCCCGCTGCCAGAAGTCTTTGGTTTGCTTCGTCACGTTGCCCGTCTTTTCGCTCACCTCCTCGTTCAGGAACCGCAGCCATTCGGATTTGATCGAAAGGAGGGCCGCTTCCGTCGCTTCGTCGAGCCTTTGCTCCGCATCGTTTGTGATCAGCAGCTCCGCCAGATCGATCTGCACCTGCACGTTATCGAGGTAAATTTGCAAAATCTCCCGATCCGTGCCCGTCATTAGGCTGAGACACTCGTTATCGCAAAAGCACTGCAGGAGCCGTTGGTACAGCAGATAGATCTCGTCGTGCAGGACGATCGACACCAGCCGGCTCGTGTCCCGACTGACCAGGAATGTGCGGAAGGACTGCATTCTGAGCAGCAGCAGATAAAACAGTGTAGTGCACAGCCGGTAGTAATACTTTGCCGAAACGGTCGCATCCCCCTGCACTACCGTGCCGCGGGTTTTCGTACCGTTTTTTGCGTTTATCTCTTTAACGTGCTTTAAAAGCGCTTGCAGTGTCGCCTGCTCTTTGCTGTACAGCTTCAGCACATCCTGCCGGACGGGCAGATGGTTGACCAGCAGCAAACTGTCGCTCGCCAGCAGGAAGGGAATGTGTTCGCCGGGTTCGCGGCCTCGGTGCAGCTCCGGACCCGCCACTTTGTAGCTGAGCCACGCCTCCTCGGAGGAAGCTTTAATATCGTACAGCTTGAGATCGTTCGTTAGCACGTAGGTTTGAAAGTTGCCACTGCACACGTCCAGCACGTGCTTGAAGCGGTTGCACACGGTCGGCGTGCTGGTATTGCCCGCATTGCCCAGCTTCCAGCTGATGGCTTGGTTTTTGTTCATGTCGCCCCAGAAGAACAGCTGACCGTCGATGGTGAGGGCGGAGGAGTAGTCGCATCCGGAGGCAATTTTCGCCACGTTGTTTACGTTCAGCTGATGAATCTTATCGCGCCTTATGTGATCGCCGGTACCCAGTTGTCCTACAAAGATATGGGAAGAGAAGTTAGTTAGTAAGCAATAATGGAAATTATTTATAATGTAGAATTTCAATCCCCCTCTCACAAGTTAATGAGGGGGGGGGGGGGGGAGGAGGAAGCGTGAAAACTAGCGTCGAAAATTATTATATCCGATATCTAGTGAATTTTTGATTAAAAAAATCTCTCGCAAATTATTCGAAATTCTCCACCGGTTGAAAACCGCTGGTTTAGAGATTTATGAATCCCTTGAGATTCATTAATCCTTCGAGTTATAAGAATCTTTTGAGATTTATGAATCCTTCGAAACACTTTAATCTTTCGAAATACATGAACCATTGACATTCTTGAATCATTCCAATCGAGATTCAGATTCATTGAATCATTCCCGATATTCATACCGATTCCGATGAATCTGAATCAGATTTACCCAACACTACTTCCGATCAACCAGATGAACCACAACAAAGTTCACGCTGCGTTCATTTCACTGTCGCTTGTGTTCAAAACAAACCAGCCGAACACGCACAACCGGATTTACGCGCACAAGGCAAGGGTGGAACTAAAAAAAGATTTTAAAGTGCAAACTGCATCGCCGCGTTCGTCAGAAAACGAACCAACCTTATAAACTCATTTATATTGCACATTTTTCTCCCATCTCTTCCGTGTGCGGTGCGCGCAAGAGTAAAACGCAATCGAAAGCAATCGGCACGCTGTCAAGCAGTGAAAACCCGGGAACCAGCCACACAAACCATCGTCTTTGACAAGGGGGGTGTTCCGAGTTTCGATTCACACACACACCACATTTGATAACTTTTTCTTCATGTTTGCACTGCAGCACCGTTTCGCACGTCTCTACCCTTCGTGTTTGAGGTAAGCGTCGGGGGGAATTTGGTTTTATCAGATAACACCCGTAGCAAAACGAACGCTACACATGGTTACGTAAGAAACTTTCCCCACCCGGTTTGCTGTACCTTGTACCCGTTTTTTTGCCAACCCTCTTTGCAGATTAGCCAAAATGAGTCAGGTCGGTGAAATGGGCAGCGGTGCCGGTAAGGGAGGTGGCGGCGGTGGCTCGATTCGCGAGGCCGGCGGATCGTTCGGCAAGATGGAAGCGGCCCACGAGGAGGAATACTTCTACAAGCAGCAGCGCGAACAGCTGGCCAAACTCAAAACGACCACCGATGGAGCAGCGGCAAGCTCCACCAAACCGGGCGGCCAGGAGCAGAAGTAGCGGGCGGCAATTGTGTCCCCAATAAGCGTTGTGCTACATTAGCGCAGACTCTCTTACCTTTGTTCACCTTGCCGAAGCTAGCGACACCCGTCTGGTGCAGCATGTGGCCGTAGATCGACAGCTCCTCCAGCGTGGCGGAGATTTCGTACGGCTCCCGGCGCCGGTACGGCTGAATGTTGAAATGCTCGAACAGGTTGCGCCAATCGCCGTACACGGCAAAGTTTTTCTCATCCAGTGCACTCTGATCGAACAATATATCCTTCTTGATGGAACTGTACACCTTGGTGCGTCTTTGCAGTGACACGATTGCGAAATCGATGCCCGCCGCCAGCTGCTGCACGCAGTCCTGCCTCACCTCGTGCACCTCCGTCAGCTGGTCGCAGTTGAACACGGTTCCGAAATCGCCCTGCACGTACAGCCGGCCGTCGCTGGCGAGCAGCAGAATGCCGTTGTTGTTGCAGCACACCCGCACGAACCCATCGCGATCGGGGAACAGGTGCGTCCACTCGTCCAGCGACCCGTTCCGGCTGCGATGCACCGTGCCGCTGTCCGCCTTGATGCAGAATATCCAATTGCCCTCGGTGTCGAAGTCGGTCACGTCCCGCTCGAGGCAGCGCAGCTCAACGGTTTTGTCCGTGGCGCGGTGCACCCCCTGCAGCAGCACCCCGTTCGCGTCGAGCAGGATGTGCGTTTCGCCAAGGACGCGCAGTTTGACGCCGCAGGCTGGCTCGTACCCTTCCGGGTGCACTATCGACAGCTTGCCTTCCTCGCTCAGGTCGCAGTAAATGGACACCAGCTCGGTGGCAGCCATCGTGTGTGTGTGTGTGGAAGGGGGACGGGTTTTGTTTTGCTTTGCGGTGGGGCGGGTGCAGGTTCACAGTTTTTCCTCGGACTAGATGTGGAATCTCATGTTGACGAAATGGAAACGAAATGGCTACAGCGCCCTCAAAGATACATCGCTTCTGTATTCTTAAGGTTGAGTCACTAAAAATAGATTTTTATCTTGCAGTTCTTTTGTACACGAGCTTTCATGGTGCTTTGTTATTGTTATGAAAGCAGGGCCATCGCAGCCCACTGACAGCTGTTCCAAGTGACAGCTTGCGCAACGTTCGCACAGGGTAGCTCAATTCTTTTGAAACATTATTTATTTATTTTCATAAACAATGACAAAATAAGGGATTTTTTAAATACACAATTAGATTAATTTCGTAAATAATCTACTTTTCGCCATAACATCATGCTTAATTTGTCTTTTTTAAATTTTAAGTTGTAAAATCAACATAAATTTGCCCTGCATATTCTGCCAGCCCTGCTCGAGCTGTCAAACTTGTCGACCTGATGTGACGGAGAAACAACAAACGCTCGTGTTGTTGAATTTCGGTGCCGATTTTTCACTTGTTTCTGTGTGAAAATGTCCGTAAAACACACCACAGAGAAGGCATTGCAGATGCTAAGGACGCTACCACGCGTCACAATCGGAAATATACGGGACAACCCACAATCGAAGCAAAACGTAAGTTGATAAGACCGGGCAGAACTCCGTCCCCCAACCTGTGCCTTTACATAACCATAACAAACTACATCACGGCCAACCCGCGCATGCTTTTGCTTGTAGGTAAAGCGCGGCCGCGGTCAACACGGCGGCGATAAGCATGGCGCCGGCAACAAGGGATCGGGCCAGCGCCAGAACTACATGCGGCTCGGGTACGAAACGGGCAACACACCGTTCTACATGCGCTTCAGCTACGAGCCGTACTACAAGGGGCACCACCTCAAGCGCGAGTACCCGCCGGTCAGCCTGCACCAGCTGCAGAAGCTGATCGACACGGACCGGCTGGATCATCGGGCACCGATCGACCTGACGACGATCTGCAACACGGGCCTGTTCGAGGTACGGCCCGACCTGCTCCACCACGGCGTCCAGCTGACGGACGAAGGGGCGGACGATTTTAAGGCCAAAATCAACATCGAGGTGCAACACGCGCCGGAATCGGTGATTGCGGCCATCGAGCGCAATGGGGGTGTCATCCGGACCGCCTACTACGATCCCCACAGCCTGTACGCGGTGGTCAATCCAAAGAAGTGGTTCGAGAAGGGTGTACCGATACCGCGCCGCATGCTGCCGCCGCAGGACGCGGTCGCGTACTACACCGACGCGCGCAACCGTGGTTATCTGGCGGATCCGGAGCAAATCAGCGAGCAGCGGTTGGTGCTGGCGCAGAAGTATGGCTACACGCTGCCGAAGATTGAGGACGATCCGGACTACGCGATGCTGACGGAGAGCAAAGATCCGCGGCAGATTTTCTACGGCCTCAATCCCGGGTGGGTGATAAGCTTAAAGGATCGGGCAATCATACGGGAAAAGCAGTGAGGAAAGCCGGTCCTGGTAAGTTGTTGGCAGAAAGTTGTAGTTTAAAACCGTGGAATACACGCAGTGTTTCGTGGATAAGCAAATTGATTATTTCGTTTACGTGTGGAAATGCGTCCGAAAGAATGTTCCGGCAAGGTGCAAGGTAAATAGTTCATAATCCAACATGTGCTTTCGGTCATTCGTTTCCGTCTAAATTATATTTCACAAAAATCCGTTCCGTTACATTGGGTGTGTTCTATGTGCAATAAGGAGATTTAATGTATTTAAAACTAAACATTATCTACTACAAGAAAATCAAGCCTTCGCCCGGTTTTTGCGCCACATTTTGTAACACCAGCGCCGGACGTGATTGATGTGATAACATTTTACAATAGATTTATTTAATGTCAAACGTAATGCTAAACGGCAACAAACGGCATTCCGCTGCCAGCTGCCCGTAAATCTAACGAAACAACGAACGTTAAACGAATTTCCCTCCCAAAACGTTAGATTTAAAACATTGCCCACCCCTTGTCGCGATTCCCTGCGCTCAGCATGCATTGCGCATTCCTTTGGCGGAGCCTAGCTTCCCGTGCGAAATCTTCGATCCCATGCCACCAAACCCCATCCCCCATCCTCTAAAATACTATTCGTCCCACTCGCCCCACAAACGTATGGATGGCCACAGCCAGCGGAGCGACCAAGAGCCCCCGTTGCACCATCGCACCAGCCCCACTGCGGAAGCTATTAATCTCGAGCTCGTCGAAATCGTAATGCTGCGTGTGGTTGTAGTTGGCAAAGTACCAGTCCATATCCTCCCGCTTGCGGATCTCGTTGACGCTGTCCGCCCCACCGCCATGATGGTGGCTGGACGGGGACAGATCGATAATGTTCGGCGAGCCGAAATGGCGATCGCCACCACCGGCGTCCGTTTCGATCTTCGGCACTACCCGGTGCGGCGCGCCGGGCGTAGTGTTGGGGAAGTACGGTGTAACGGTGGAGGAGACGGGCGCCGGCACTTTCTCGACCATGCCCTTGCCGGGCGGCGGTCTGTGCGGTTGGCCGGGCGCGATGAGCGCGGACAGTGACGAGGGCGTGTTGCTGGTGCTGTCGTACAGCTCGGGACGGTTGGGTGTGCGGGCCAGCTCACGGATCGTTGGGTTGGGTGTGGTGAAAGCTTTGTTGAAACCTCCGCCAACGGTCGATCCGATCGTTGGGGTGGCCAGCTCGATCGAAAGTCGTGTGGTAAGCTCATGATCGTTGTGTGACGATCCTGGCTGAGCATTCACCTTCCCATCGATGTCTTCGTCGTCTTCGGCCGCTTCCTCATCTTCATCTACCGCCTCTCCCTCGTCGTCCTCTTCTTCGTCCTCTTCCTCCATCTCGGAATGGGGCACACCCGAGCCGGTCGAATTACTTCCACCCGCACTGCTAAGCTTCTCGCTAACATCGGGACGCTTCGGAACCATCGGCGGAGGAACGGCCACGTCCTGCTTGCCCGGTATGTGATGCGTTATACCATCGACAAAGTACGGCGCACTGTTGTGGGACGGTTTAATCGTCGCCTCAAACTTGTTCTGCTGCAGATAGCGCGTCGGCTCGGTAACAAGCGGTACGCGCTCGTTAAACTCGGTCGGCCACTTGCCCGGCGGTTCGTGTGTGTAGTTTTGATTGATGACTTTCAGCGTCGGATCGGTAATGGGCGTGAAACCACCCACCGCTCCCGGTAGCATCGGTGTAAAGCCACCCTGCTGGACGTCCACCGAGGGCGGCTGCCGGTAGGATGTCTGGAAGAAGGGCCGGTAGAAGAGATTGTTCTCGTTGGTAGCGCCCGCATTTTTGTCCAGCGGATCGGTCGGCGCTTTGAGCGTTACCGTGGACTCCGTCTTCCCACCGTCGGCCCGATAGATGGTGCTCTGTTCCGGTTCGCCCTGCTTGTACACCTGCACCCGTCCCTTGGCGCGGGATCCGCCCGAAGCACGGTTGTTTGCGTTGCGACCGGCAGCTCCACCGAACATTTTGCCAATGTTTAGGCTCGGTATGGGCAGCCCGAAGAAGGTGAACGGGGAGCCGGAATCTTGGTCCCCAGGGGATAGTGGTGGTGGTGGTGGAGCGCCTCCCGGTGGCCGTTGGAACTGGTTGAACTTGTTGTTGTTGAAGTCGACAAAGTTGGTGGTGTAGTTCCGTCGATCTTGCTGCGGATCTTGCGCGAACGGTGTGGTGTTGTTGAAGCGTTGCCCATTCGCTAGCCGGGTATCGTTCAGCGCGTTCGGGTAGTCGACGTACTGGTCGTAGAAATAGTCACTATCACCGGGAGATGGTGAACCTGCGTGGAAGGGAGGAGTGGGGCCCGGTGGCAGTTCGTAGTTTTCTGAACCAGCACATTCGTCGTAATCAAGCGCCCGGACAAACACATCGCCATGATCGTTCGTCAGTGGATGATCACCCTGATGGCCGGATGGTGCCGTTCTGGCTCCCGACTGACAGTCAGTGCGCGACAGTCGCATGTCTAGCAGCATCTTCCCATCCCTACAGCGTGGTCCAGGGTAAAGACTTCGACTTTCCTGCAACCAAGCCATGTACCACAGCATATCGCAACTACAATCCAAAGGATTACCTGGAAATATTGGCAAAGAAAGTACACATTAATGGCAAGATATTTGACCAGCATACTTCCATTCTACTAACCATCCACATCGAGTATGGCAATGTTCGTGCGCAAACTGCGAAAGATCGGCTCCGGCACGCGTGACATCTGGTTGTTGCGCATGCTGAGCACCCGCAACCGTGGCATCGTCGCGAACGGTTCACCCTGGATGCCACAAATCTTGTTATTGTCCAGCTTCAGCTCCACCAACCAGTCTAGTCCACGCAGTGGGCTCGGTGTGATCTTGCGTATACTATTCCCAGTAAGGTCAAGTACCTCCAAGTTCCGTACACTTCTCAGACCAACACTGTCGAGACTGCGGAATTGATTGGCGGAAAGGTTAAGGTACACGATCGAGGGCGATCGGAAGAAACTGTACGGGGAGATGTATCGCAGGTTGTTCTGTTGCAGATGTACGGCCTGGGAAGAAGATTGAGTTTAAATAAGTTAGATATAGCCAAATGATCACTTCCTCTAAACCCAACGCACCTGCAAATTGGGAAGATCCTCAAAGACGCGCTCCTTCAACTCGCTCAACTTGTTGTCCGCCAGCACAAGCTCTTGCAGTTCTGGCAGATTTCTCAGCGACCCGTGCTCCAGCAGTGTCAACTCATTGCTCGAAAGATCCAGATACTGTAGCAGCGGCAAGTTCCTGAGCGATCCCTGGTGTAGCTGGTTTACCTTATTGTTGGATACCTTCAGCTCTTCCAAATTGCGCCACGACACCAGCACATTGGGTGACAGTTCCGTCAGCTGATTGAAGCTTACATCCAGCTCCCGGAGCTCGGCCAGCCCGGACAACGATTCTGGCAGCTCTCGCAGCTGGTTCGACGAAAGATCCAACGTCTGCAGGGAGCGACTGTTGCGGAATGCTTTCGGCGATATCTCCACGATGCTGTTCCGGGACGCATCGAACTGTTCGAGCAGTGCGTTGCTGTCGAGCAGATTGTCCACCAGCACCTCGATCCGGTTGCCTTGGAGATTGAGCTCGCGCAGGTTTTCCAGCGGACTGAAGCAGCGTTCGTGCAGGGCGAGCACACGGTTGTCCTGCAGGTTCAGTATCTCCAAGCGGGAGAGCCCGGACAGACTGCCATCGTCCACCGATTGAAGTTGGTTGCGGGCTAGACTGAGGACGCGTAGTTGCGGCGTTGGTTTAAAGACGGCCCTTGGCAGACGGGTCAGCTGGTTGGCGCTGATGTCCAGCATTCGAAGGTTCGGCAAATCCCAAAGCTGGCTGGCGGTGGTCGGTGGAGGTAGTTGGGTGATCATATTGCCGTGCAGATTAACTCGCTCCACAGCCACCGGAAGTCCTGGAATGAACTCCTGCAGCTTATTGTTGCCTGCGTCGAGCTCAAACATGTGGTTCAAGTCACGGAACGTTGCTGAATGGATGAGTGACAGCTCGTTGAAGGAAATGTTTACCGTTTCCAGCATCGGTGTGTGGGTGAAAGCTCCGGCATCGATCACGGACAGTGTGTTGCCGCTAATGTCCAGCCGACGGAGCGATGGTACTCCCACCAACAGATTCGGATCCATCCGCCGGAAGCTGTTGTACGATATGTCGATTCCCTTCAGCCCGGGCAGATTCCAGAACGGCATCGGTAGCTGATCGTGCAGCGAGTTGTTCTGTAGTCGAAGCTCCCGCAAGCCCGGCATCGCCATAAACGCGTCCCGCTCGATCATGCGGATGCGGTTCTGGTTGAGGTACAGCTGCTCCAGCGTCCCATGGCCGCGCAGTGCACCGAACGGGATCGCTTCCAGCTTGTTGTGGCTGAGATCGAGAAACCGCAACATCGGCAGTGCGTCCAGCAGCGATCGCAACTCCTCCACCCGGCCAATCTCGTTCTGCTGCAGATGCATCATCTCGACGCCGCTGCCCGATGCCTGCAGGAACGATTCGGGATGCACACGCCGCAGATAGTTGTTCTCCAGATGCACCAACTTCAGGCTGGGCGTCCGATGGAACGCACCGTGGAAGATCTCCGTAATGCCGTTGTCGTTCAAGTACAGCTCCTTCAGCGAAGGCAAATCCACAAAGCTACCCTCGCTCAGCTTCGATATCATGTTCCGATCCATACGGAGCACCTGCAGATTGTGTATGTCCTTCACCGCCCGACCGATCATGCCCGCATCCGTGATTTTGTTGCCGGAAAGTTGAAGCGTCTTTAGCGCCGGCAGTCCAACGAACGTGCGCAGATGCACCCAGCTGATACCGTTCTCGGACAGGTTGATCAGCTGCAGCTTGGGCAGATCGTTAAACAAGCCCGCCTCCAGCCGGTTCAAACTACTGCTGCCCGTCACGTGCAGCGTTTCGAGGCTTGCCAGATCCCGAAAGTACTGCGGGGCGAGCTCAATCAGTGACCCGCTCTGCACGTTGATGTACCGCAGCTTCGGCAGACCAGAAAAGTCGGGCAGACGCTTCAAGTTTTCGCTCTGTATGGTGACCGCTTCGAGCTTGCGCAGCCCCGTCAGGCTGTCCACCGGTATGCTGCGCAGATTGCGCTCCACTATGAAGATCTCGACCAGGCTTTTGTCCAGATCGTTAAGCCACCCGTTCGACAGCCGCTCCAGCCCATTGTGACGCAGCATCAGGCGGAGTATGTTGAGTGGGGCGAAGGTTCGCCCCGGCAGCGAGGGAAGAAAGTTGTTCTCCAGTATTAGCTCATCGATCGGTCGAATGATTGACTTGGAGACGGCTTTCAGGCCCATCAAAACGCGTGGCAGATCACTGTGTGAACACCTGAAGAGAGATGTGAAATAAGCAAAAGTTAGAATGAATTTCAGTGAACATGGGACTGACTTCTTACCATATCTGTATCTCGCTGCCCCGCTGGGAGCATCGACAAGGGAGTATTATGTCCTGCGGTGGACAGATCGTATCACGCTGTCCAACTACTGTGCTTACGGTGCAGCACAGCAGCACCAACAGGCAGAGCAGTTGCCTCATCCAGCTTATCCTTCTCCAGTAGCAGCACGTGGCACTTGTGGCGAGCGCCATTGATCCTGCCTTACAAGACCGTACGCTCGTCGATTCTGATGACATCTCAGCGCGGGAGACAGCGATCATTCGTTAGCGCACGTTGGAATGGAAGGTCATTTTCTTACGGCACGTGCGTCACTTTCGCCCAGCTCGCACACCGAACCCTGTCAATTGAGAGTTGGGAATTAAAGGCAAGTTTTCGGTACATTGTTTTACGCGTTTAAAAGCCCGCTCTTGCAAATGGGTAGGTAAATTAGTTTCGCCCTATGCCTGTCGGATATGCCAGTTTATTTACGCTTTGTAACTCCCAAACAGGTGCAACGAATTGAACCCGCTTTGTGCGGCTGTAAAGCGACGAACCGTCGACGTTCGTAACACCGCGAACGTACCTGACGCGGATTCTGACCGCCGACAACGCCGGGGGTTCGGTTACGGAAATTAGTCTCGAGGAAGCGAAAACGAGACGAGAACAATGAATGCCACCCACCAGGCCTGTGGCGCTTTGTGAAAACTCTGACCACTCTGACGACCACGGCGCTGTTGGGCAAGGTCAAGTAGCCGAAAGTGAAGTTACACCCGTCTCCAACCGTCACAACTCCATTGACATTGCACCACAGGCAAAGGGTACGGAGATTTTGGGGAACGATTACGTAAAGCTTGCGTCGTGGTGATGGTAGTCATTTCCACCGTCTTTACCGAATCTCGGAAACCGGACAAAAACGGGGGAAAGACTTTAAGCGACGAACCCGCAACCCCACACTCCGCGTAGAAACAATTCTGCCGCGCGCGGTGTCAAGTGTGGTCGTTCAAAATGATTTAAGACGCATAGTTCCGCAATCGTGTACTGGCGGCGTCGGCGCCATACGATGGGACGGACAAGACAGGCTTATTTATGTTTTGCCGGGAATCTGCACAGCCGCACAAGAGGAATCAGTGAAGCATGGTTCCGAATTTGTAGCAGTAATGCGCAAAAAGCATGTAATGGGGACTTTTTTTTGTTGGTTTGAGGTACGGCATTTGCATGCCGGTAGAGGGAACGGGGCTAAGGGCTTTGCAGTCGTTGTTTGAGCTAAAAATGGATGCGATTTTATCTTTCGTTTTGAACATGACATGGAGCTTGTTTTATGCCATTTGATCGCTTCACTAGATTAGTTAGTGTTCCTCTGAGAATAGAGCTAGTACCAAATAATTCGCAGTACTACACCATAACATTGTCATGTTATATTGCCAAGAAAGTCGTTCAAACGATGCATTCGTGTACATTTTGTTTAGTTACGTCTTTGATAACATTCAAACGTGAGCTTATCAGCCTTTTAACACCCTAGATTGAGAAGCAGAGCTAAGCTAGCGGATGAATATACAAATGGACGTTTTCATTCACTAAACCTGACCGTAACAATAACACCCAATTAATTATTACAAGTCTCATTATGACCGAAGATAAGGTCGCTATCTGTGCCCTATTTGTAGCTGTTTGTTTCTCGAATGATCAAACACAGTTGACAATTTTCAAAGAAATCCTCTGAAAACATTGTAATTTGAGGTATTTTAAAAATAAATAATCAAATAAATAAACATTTATATAAATTATTAAATAAATAAATAAATAAAATTAGTAATATTCCATAATAAATTAATTTCGCCATGGTAGGCGTATGGTCCGTAGCGCATTAAAGAATATACACCATAATACTCTGTTTTCCAGCTCAGTTTTCAATGTGCTCAACATTATTCAAAACTTGCAAGATGTTTTTCAACAGCTGTCATTATTTGTGATAGCTAGGCTGTTAAAAAACCCCTTGCGATTGTTGAATAAAGCCGTTTACATTAGAAACTGACATGTAAAATAGTGTTACTGTCCTGAATTTCGGCCTAATGTCAAAGATTTGGCAAAAATTCAACAAAAATTGAAAAACATTCGAGAAAACTACTTGATATTGCATACTATTGGAGAAATAAGACGATATATTGGATGTGTGGAATCTAGTGTCGTTTCATTTATTATTTCCCTTGGAAAATATCATTTAAAACAGACTGTTTCTACCGATATTTATGAAAATTATTAATTTGAGGTAGACAAAAATTGAATTAAAAAAACAAAACGAACTCCATTCATATACACCATTTTTCATACCTTCTAACCATATAACATTGCAAAATAAGACACCCCCGCAACATGTGTTACATTCACCACCTTTCCTTTCTTTCCCTTCACTCGTTTTGTCGACGCTTCGGGGATGCCGCTGCAACACACAATGCACGTTTCCTTTTTTGCTTTGCCTTACTGTTTTGACAGCCGTCATGCATAGAGAAAGAGAACGTGAGTGAGAGAGCGAGCAGACCCATACCCAGTCTCCCTTTGGGCACTGATGCAACTGTGAAAAACAGCGGCGGGCCCCACGACGTGCCACTACGCTAGACCAAACGGTCACGCTCGAAGGATTCGCCTCCCAGTTCCGATGCCCAAGACGACGACGATGAACGGTGTGTGTGTGTGACGCCTCACTTACGCACCCAACCCACCGGCACATGAGGGGGCTCGTTTCGGTGCCCAAGCGACCGGGTTTGGCGTAATGTTCGTTTTCGTTTGCTTCCTTCACGCCCGGTAGATTCGCGTATTGCTAACCTAGATTGATGCCCCGCCGCGGAGGTAAGACAGGGCGAATAAAAACCAAGACACAGAGGGAAAGAGGAAGAGAGAGAGACATGGGATTTTTAGACGCATGTCTGAAGAGAGAGCGAGGGAATGACAGAGCTACATAATTCGGGAAGAGCACGGTCGAGCCTGACTGCAACGAAAACAAATCTATCAGCCTGGGCTCATGCGTCTTGCGCACGTGTACAAGAAAACAATTGCCATTGAGAGTGAATCTGGTGTGTGTGTTTTTGGGGGGACGGGCGAACGGCGGGTCACCAGAGGAAGCAGGTCTCTTGAAGCGCAGTTTACGCCACCGTGTGCGGCAGGTGTTTGGCCAGGCGTGAACACGGTTAGGTGAAGCTTTAGCGACCAACGGGTCACAGTGAGCCTGCCACTTTCAGGCACCTTTTTCGCAACATACTATTACTTTTATTCATTATCAAACGATCAAACGCAACAAAAAAGTGGTTCAAAAAGTTATCCAACAACTTTGTGCGACAGCCTCCCAAAGCTGCGCAAAATGTCCATCGCGCATCCCATTGTCATACTCCATTTATGTGTTTATCGCTCGCTGGAAGGAAGCACGGCATGCACGCATCCCATCCGAAACTGGATCGTGCTAATCGTTCCGAAAAAAAGCAGCATTACCGTACCTTAGCGTCATTAGGCTGCGTACTAGTGCGCGCGTACGCGCGTGCGCACAAGCACGTGCTCCAGTTGGGCCCACTTACGGGAATCTGCCACTAGCGGGGTTTGCACTATTAGACACGCTTCGTAATAGCTACGGAGTAATAGCGTGCACTGGAGAAGTCCTAGAAGCAAAAGGTAGACAGTTGGGGAAACCGTTTTTTGCCGAAACAAACCCTCCCGAGAATCGGTGTCATCCCGTACGCAAACCGCGTGCGCCAGTTGCCAGGGCCGTTTTATGGTGTGCGCCTGCTTTGATGACACTAAGCAGAGGAAAATGTCCTACGAAAAAGTGTATCGGAGCATGAAATGTGATGTCGTTTATTTCCCACTGCCCTAGAAATTACAGAAATTGTCGCACGCGTGTTGGGAGGTATGCGATGGGATGCGATATTGAGAAAATACATATAGAAAAAAGGTCTATTTTTGTTTGATATAAAATTTAAAGCGCATTTTACTGTTACCCTAACAAGATATTGATAGTAGGTTATAATAAAACTTTAAACTAGTAGGTTGTAATGATTGGTTTGGAAGTGCAATAAAAGAGCTCTGACTTAACAACATGCCCATCATAGGTTCAAGCCCCCAATAGACCGTGCTCCCATACGTAGGACTGACTGTCCTGCTATGGTAATCAATAAGTCATAAGACCTTAGCCGATAGAGGTAGTTGAGTCAAAGAAGAGAGGAAGATTTATTTTTTTGGCATAATAACTGAGAGACATTCTTGGTCTTGGAAACGCATTGGAATTTTTGGACTTCCGTTCATGCTGGCTAGGCTTCTCAAAATTACAATTACTAACTGCACATCCCATGTGAATCACAATCCAGAATATCTACTAAAACCATCCTGTTCTCGAGGATGACTGTAGAGAGATCGAGATTGTCCTATTCTCGAGAGACTTTACTGTAGATCGCTTGAACTTCAGCGTAGTAAAGTACTATGTTGACTCAAAGTAAATACAGATCCTCGTATCACCTTAAGTGCCTAAGCTATAGCCTGTTGAAACAATTCACATTGAACAATCCTCTCGGGACTAGATCTAGATCTAGGATTGTACCGTATATACTAGTACAAATACTCACATAGAGCACTGAGATATGTACCATATCTATTTCTGATAAAACCCATGAAGCCACGTCCAGAAGGAATATCAGTAGAAGCAGGGTGTAGGTGTAACTACACGATTGTATCACATCCATAGAAACAATCAAGCTCGCCAAGCTCTTGGTTATGTGTTTTGGTAAGAGAAGATGTCAAAGGAACAACTAGGAGTGGGAAGGTATGGCACGATCACGTCGAATATCAATTTATTGACAAGGTAGACACAGAAACAACATGTTACGGGTATTCCTTATAATTTGTGAGTAGAAGGGTTCGGTTAATGTGATGTTTCTTTGTCCTGGCTCATTGACACAAATGATCAAATGCTCGTCCTCACACAGCTAAAAACCCCTTTGTAGTTATGATTGTTCCAATGTTATTGGAGATTCAGAAACCAAAAGTATATTTCCAAAAAACAGTGATAACATCCCGAATTTGTTTTTTGTAATGAGTTCAGCTTGACAACTTCAAAAAAGAGCGTTTTCTTGTGGTTGTGTAAGAAAATTGCACATCGACAAAACTTGAGAGTCTTGTTAGAGACATCCAGAGCATTGATTTTCTATCGATCAAACAGCGACATGAGTATTATCAATTTCCTCAACCAAGATATTCAACTCAACCAAAATATTGTCACTTTTTTGGCAAACACTTTTTCACTTTATTGTGTCACTGCTCCAGGACTATAAAACAGTGAGAAAACCTCTACAAAGATGTTTGTTGCTGCTACCGTAGACTTTTTGACTATTTTTTATAATATTATGAATGTTGTGATTCGTGAAGAGTTCAAGTAACTATGGAATTCTTCAATACCAAAAGATCCTCCATAAATCTTAGACAATGATCTATTGTTCCAAAAAAAAGAACTCATTGTACCCAACAATATGAATAATTTTAATATTAAATTGTTCTTCTTAACTGCGACATTTCTATGTGTCTGCTTTACGCCACTTCGTAACTCATCTGTTCAGTTACATGCTTGTTAAAATCATCCAAACAACAAAAACAATGCAGTACCTAGACTTTTTCTTTGCATTACATCGCTTCTCTTTGATCGTTCACATCAGGTAAGTATAAATAAATAAATCTTAAAAATGTCTGGCAATCGTCAATTTATAATCTCCTTTTCGTACCACGATTATAAAACACATCTGTAACGAATTTTTACAACAAACGCATCAAATTCCCCCCAAAAAAATCCCCATAAACCGATACACGAAACGTGCACGCGGTACGCGCACAAACTGTCACATAAATCACTTACGCCACGAAACCTGCCCCCGCAACTGCTGAGCGCTACGGCCGAAAGGATGGAGAGAGAAAATCGACCCCACTGCTCGTACTTGTTTGATGGAAAACTTGGACACTCCTGCAGCAGTAGTACTTTCCAGCCTGACCTGTAGCACCCGTTTCGTTGTTTTTCTTTGGCCTTTGCACACACTGACCAACCAACCACGAGCACGAGTGAACCTTTTCCTTTACGGTAAAATAGATTCGTGGGTTTTAATTAACGCTTAATTTAGTAATTTCTACACTTCACCAGTGTGGACTATAAACGCACGGTATAACCACTCTCCCGATCAACACTCACTTATGAAAACGATGGCTTCGAAAACAAAGCAAAGTAAAAACAAAACAAAACACACAAAAAAGGAAATTTTGCTACCACCAAACGTTGCTCACTCTAGCCGGTGCATCACTTTCTTCGTCGGGATCGTAAAATTTCACTGTTCACTGATCACTTTCCTCTCTGCCACTGTGACTGCGGCGGGGCGCCGTAGACTAAAGCGCGTTCAGGGGTTTAGATGATCTTGTTTCAATATTTTGCTTTTTCTCCCCTTTCTTTCCAGCACGTTCAGACACTTTGAATTTCAGAACACCTTGCTTCTAGAAATAACTTTCAGCTTCCACCAAAACCTTTAAACTGTCTGCCACACAGACGATTTTCCTTTACACAATCACGTTTTTCCCCGTTTGGCCGATCTCTTTTTCGCCATAAGAAAACACACCAGTATTACGCAAATTGGTAAAACTTAGTATGCACATACACAATTTATGCGATGTTTCGTGTTTGGTGACTCACTTTCGCAACCAACACGTTCACTCACGCTCACGATTGCTGGCACGATCAATCACCAATGCTTACGGAGGTGATCGCGACACCGACAAACAAAAAAAAAACGAATTTAATTCCACTTTTTGACCACAGTTTACATACACACAAAAAAATATCTCTGAAGCTTTACACACTTCACACAAACGCTACGCTCATGCGCTGGCAACCACGCACGCGATCCGTTCGCCAGGAGCTTTCGATGATGTCTGAGCTGAAACGGTCCAGCTCCGTTCGGGTAGGTTGTGTTGTGTAAAAATCCAGCCCGGCCGTGTCAGCGCAATGGAGGGTTTTTCTTTGCGAAGCTTCCCTCTCTATTCAACACACACACACCTACATACGCTAACACAAAAGCATACAGACATTCATAAACGGCCACAGCCACGGCCTGCACGCCCGGAAAAATCCTCCCGCTGCACCGCCGGTCGTCGTCACCATCGCTGCCGGTAGCGATAGACGAATTACATTTCCACGGTTGAAGGAGAAGCTGCCTCTTGCACGCGGCAGTAGGCGATGCTAGCAGCCCCACCGAGCCGCACTGCACAGTACAGGTGGATGAAGATGGGCCTGCTTGGATGGCTTGAATAGATGTTTAGATGGATGGATGGATGGATGGATGGATGGTTTGGGAGGTTTCGGTATCTTTGAATCGAATGGCGAAGGAACAATGAAACGATTGCAAATCGCCACCAGAAATCCCTTCCTGTTTCGCTACCTTGCCCCCCGCCCTCCGTTTTGGGTGGAAACCATT
The DNA here is from genome assembly GCF_016920715.1 of Anopheles arabiensis. Taxonomy (NCBI): domain Eukaryota; kingdom Metazoa; phylum Arthropoda; class Insecta; order Diptera; family Culicidae; genus Anopheles; species Anopheles arabiensis. Next base: position 89,425,802 of record NC_053518.1, read on the forward strand.
CACCATTGCGTTACAAGCGATCATAAATGATCATTAGGCAGGCACCGTTTTGGGAAGGGAAGGGAAGCAGGATCGTGATGGTACACGATCAAGCTCACAGTTGGCTTGCATTATGATGACATCAACACAGAGGACGTTAAGAACTTAATGTGAATTATTGGCATTGGTTTTTAGGAATCCAGTCACTAATACATTTGCTGCTTGTAAAACATGGATGGTGGATTAACTGGAAAGCTTAATCGTATCATTATTATATGTGATAAGGATTCTGCTCACTTATCTGCTGCCCATAATCTCCCCAATCAGGGTCAGATACCGTGACTGTTGTGAAGATACGAATTTTCAACAGGTCCATTTGTTATGCACGCTAATGTATTAATATAGACGGGGGATTCGTTGTCAAGCATAATGTTGGTTTTATAAGCTGTTTATGATTAAAATTAAATATACTTTAGCTTTCCACATCGATAAGAATCAACATATAATGACAGTTCAGCAGTAATGATGGTGATTTTCTGTTATTTTAGAGTACCGGATGAATCTCATCACAACTCACATGACGCATGTTCGCATTTATCTTGTGAAGAAACTATTTCTATTCAAAATCCAAAGTTCCTAGTTCAAAGTTGATCTCGGAAATATTTGTTTGACATTTGATACCTTCTCAGAATACGGATAAACTAAGCACGTTCGGCTTGGCGAGAATTAGAAGATCTTTCCGATAGACCCTTTCAGGGACTGGGAACTAATATTGGTTCCTAGAAATTCCCTTGATCGATCGATCGTGTACGATTCCCTCGCACTTACCTTCTTCAAGATTGAGTCGTTAGTAATTTTAATTGCTTTTTCTCAGAGAAAGATAGAGATTGTTCAACCTATGATAGAAAAGCTTCCATGGAAATCGATACAATTTAGCAAGATTTAACGCTTCTCTCTGGTATTCTAGTTGAAGCGATGCAAAGAAAAGAAACATAATATTAGACGATCACCAAGTAAGTCGATATCTTAAATCCATGAGTGAGCTCAAGATAGTTGCCTATGTCTGGTGCCTCTTTCTAGCAGTAGCATTGCTAGCAACAAGTGTTGATCTCTAGCAACTCCTTCTATCGATCGACTTAACGAATAAGTTTCTATTTCTGTGAGTTTGGAATAAAAAGCATAGCTTCAGCAACTTATTAACCCAATTGATTTACATTCGTTAAATTATCGTAACAAATGGCTGTGAGCCTACAAAATACACGCCAAAGTTTAAAAGATTTTTAAAATATGGGCTGAAAAATGTATCTTGTTTAACAAAACGATTTCAAAATTGCTTAAATGTAAACTTCTGGAAGACATGTTCGAAGTTGATTGATCATCTTATTTAGAGAAAAATTTGAATTAAAACATGTCACTAAATGAAGTCACCAAAACCTTTCTTTCATTTTAAATTCTCGGGATTTCGTTCCTCACATCAATCGACAATCATTTTCACTTGCTTTTCAAGATTTCATCACCATGATTTGATGACATTCATTAGAGAATGTCTCTTTAGCTAAGTTTCTCTCAGCTTAAAATTAAGCTGCGGTAGGTTCCAAAATAGTCGCAAAGAAAACGGAGTGAATTGCCTAATTTCATTGTTAGCCAGCCCTTCACATACCGAAGACACGAGGTGATTCGTCATTATTGGCTAACTATTCCTTCACAATACGTCAAACGTCGCAAAAATAATCGAGAGGACACTAAACCCTTTCCACACTTTACAAAGCCCACAATTACCACTTCCTTGAGCTGCCTCACATAAGTGGGTGCTGTCCTAGAAAAGAAAAAAATGGAAATAGAAACAACAATGCAACAAAACAAGGCGATTTGTGTGGAAAGATTTAAATTTGCTTCCTCTCCCTCCGGATCGGTGCTTAACTTCCGCGCCAAACACGCTGGTCATTGACAGCAAATGGTGACAATTATTTGTAGTAAGGTGTTTTGGTGTCCATTTTTCCACCCAACACAATTCAGCCTTTGATTGCCACACACACACACAAACAAACGCACGGTAATGCGCCTCAGTGCGTTCTTTCCTCAAAAAAAGGGCAATGGTGCCTTTCTAAGACAGGTGCCAACCACTGAGCTTGTGAGTGTGTTTGCGTGCATTTGAATCTTCAAGCAAACGTTGCTCCATTCCTTCCCCAGCCTTCGGCAGGGTGTTAATCGTCCGGTTCCACCCGATGCGTGTGGTTGCGAGTCCATCACCTTGGCGCAAATCGCAGACCCGACAAGACGACACACAGGGCAGGGCACGGGGCAACGCGTGTTTCGCAAAGCGTCCGTAAGGGTTTTGGCTCTTTCTAAACAATGAATTCGAAATTAAGGAAAATGGTAATTTGCCTCTTTCTTTAGCCAAGCACAATGAGTGACGGACTTGGTCTCCCCCATGGGGATGGCAGCCCATTCGCCCACTGAAGGCCAAACCTTCCCAGAAAGGTGTACCGAAGGGTAACGCTTTCCTAATCGCCCTCGCCATGCCGTGCGCAACCGTTTGGGTGAGTTCCGTTTGACCTCCGACCGTGTGTCATGATGGCGAGGGCGAGCGACATCAGAGCCCGCGTATGGAGGGCCCTGGCGAGATGGCTAAATATTTGTCAAACAATGTGCAAAACCATGGCGCTTGCAGGTTCAGGGCTTTTTGCTGCTGTTGTTGTTTTGTTTTGTTCAATGCACACCCACACGTGTGGCACAGGGCCGGATGCAATCAGGGCCCCCTTGTTCGGCGCTGACCGTGATCGTATTGAACCCATCCGAGAGACTAATCTTCATAATCGCTTTATTTGGAGGCAATTTGGTTTGACTTTTCTGTTTACGGTGATTGAAGCGACCATTGTGCGCTACCGTTTGGATGCATTTGGATGCAATCTTCACGCAGCGCCACAGAAGAATGACATGGGTTGGGCATGGAAATTGTATCGCTAAGCGATCGTGAAACGAGCAGGTGCATCAATTTCAGGGCTGATCGTGGCTGATCAATGGTAAGCTGCGATAGTGCGATTAATTGTTCAATGTTCAAACTGCTGAATGGTTTGAAAGTAATGTATTGCAACTAGCATGGGTATTTAATTTCCTTGATTGCTTGACGAAGAATGGTGGCAACTTAAATGCATGAAAGTCTCGATAAGATGTAGATGTATCAATACCAACAAGGTGTCTAGCCTGTACGGAGCCTTTCTCGTACGCTGTATAGAGTTCAGGTAGGCGCAATGGCTTCCGATGTTACCTCACAGCTTAGACTATCGTAGAGCGGATAACAGTATACTTCCATAATATTGGTATAATATTGGATACTTCTCATGTGTTCACGCGATTATAAGGTGGTAGCAAGAATGCAGGAATGCAGGATGTCTGAAAATATATAGAGAAAAAGATGTCTGATTAAACTTTATGCTTAAGGTAACGTGCTGTCGCTAGAAGGATGGAACAGTTGCTTTCACACTAGCTATCAAATAATCTATGGGAGAGGATCTATTACCACCTTCATCCTTCTTCTTCTTATTTGGGGAAACAATTGTGGCTGTTCTACACCTGCCTTTATCACGGATGGTTTCGGCTATCAGTGACTAACAGATAGCCTGATACGATAGGACCAATGCGTCCAGGTCAACTGTACCAAGTGGCTTAGTTCACTCTGATTGCTGTTTTTCAGTAATTATCAGGTGGTGTACGATGATGTAACAAAAAATTCCAGGTATTATAGTATATTATAGTAGTACAAAAATATAGGCTGTAGTATTCGTATTTGGTAGAGATCTTCATTCACTAATTTCGTTGTTGGGCATGGGTTATTTTTCTGTCGGCTTCTGAAACGAGATATGGACATCGCCCCCGACTCTTATCTGCCCTTACATAGGCTTAAAACACGGACTACCGCCTTTCTGGGAAATATAAGTTGCTTATCACAAAGCATGTGAAATTGAGCAAATTTTGAGCATGTTTTAAGTGAAAATATGGCGTTTTCGTAGCCTTCTCGCATCAAAACTTGCTTCCGATCCAAAATTTATTGTGAAGTCGTGTCCGCACGATAGCGTATACAGTGGAACCCCTCATAACGAGTTTTTCGCATAACGTGCAAATCTGAATGCTCTACAAATAGCCCTCTTAACGAGTAATATCTCGCAAAACGAGCAAATTGATCATTAAGTGATCATTTCGAGAGTTTCAATACTAAGAATCGTTATTTCCAATCAAGCTATTTCCAAAAGTGCCAAATGAGGATGAAAAGTGGAAAGTAGGAGATACATTAACGCTCACAGACGTCCAAAACTCACAAAGTCATACAAAAATCGAAAACAGCCGGGACGGCCCGTGAGTGCGTCCACTCCGCGTCCAGATAAGTCTTCTCAGAACAGATAGCGGAGCTGAGAGTTTTGTTGCGCTTCTCGACAGGTGCAGTAAGTGAGGTACTGTCTTCAGTTTAATTAATCCTTTTCCTTCATTCTCATTTGACAATATTCGAGGGTCTCTTCGGCTTCGGCCGTGGAAGTGGGCAGGACGTGGATTATAGTGTGTAGTGTACCTCCCTAAGCCGGTCTATATAGTACAGTCGTCAACTCGTACGACTTAAAAACATGCCCGTCATGGGTTCAATCCCAAAATAGACCGTGCCGCCATACGTAGGACAGACTATCTTGCTATGGGGGGAACCAATTAGTCACTGAAAGCCAAGCCCACAAGTGGGTACAGGCAGGCCTTGACCGACAACGGTTGTTGAGCCATAGAAGAAGAAGAAGAAGAAGTACCTCCCTAAGAAGTGTGTGTTTCAAAATCGACCGTCCCCCCGTAGCTAGGATTGACTATCCGGCTGCGTGGTACTTAAGCAAGTCTCGAAAGCCTGTATAGGCTGGCATGTTCGCGTAGGACGTTACGCTAAATAGAAGTTCTGTTGCCACTTGGAAGTGTTCCGTATGGTTGTGATATGTATCAACGGAACTAATTATTTCACTTTTCATACAAATTTTATCAAAAAAAACCTCCCGCATATCGTTTTTTTTGCGTGCCGAGTGAGGCATTGGGACGGATTAAACTCATTATGAAGGGTTCCACTATACGTCACCAGTTATATCAACATAACAAATGTAGACTGCCTCGAAATGAAGGTCAAAAATGTTCCTGTATAAATGCTTGTGAATATGCATCTATTGACCAATTCCGATAGGACAGAAACATCCAAATTCATACCTTTTAACCTAACTGGCAGCGGTAAATTAGATCTCTAGAGTCATTAGCAACCATAGCTATACCACCGAGCAAATCTTGGTCAAGAATTCATTTAAATGTTTACCTGCTCTTCCTAGAAACCAGGAAGAAGCAATTCAAACCCGTACATCTCCATGCAGGAAGTCCAATTATCTAAACGAATCTGTCGCCGAAAACTTCTTCAAACAGTTCCAGCTCACCCAAAGAGTCACACGCTCGGTGCAATCAACCATTGACCTGGCTGGAGCTGGCGCGATGATGGTGATGCTATGATCCCAAAGCCCAGTCCACCGTAGTGACCTCTTCAGCTGCCAGATCGTATCGGCATTGTACCCGACGCATCGTCCAAAATGCAGATGCGCATTGTATAATCGAGCGAGTGGCGCTTCCTTCCTTCCAACCGTTTCGTCTAAATGGGAATGGCACCGGTCTGAGAGATCGTGAGAACTGACCGACATCCAACCGAACGACACCACGCACAATACGCCGCAGGTTCACGGCGCGCTCGTTGAGGGTAATGTGGTCAGAGCATCATTTGTTTTGTTTTGTGGTCAATGTCAGTCGTCGAACTTGTGCTGACGATCACTGCCATGAACCACAACGGACGACGATCTTCAAAACGTAGTAGTGTCCCATCTCCCCCAAAATCGATCCACGTGTGGACATTAGCAAATCGGTTTTACGCAAAGCAAGTACAACGAATAGTAGAAGAACACTCCAAACCCCCCCAATACAAGTCACTCCCACAAATGACGCGTTACTGGCTGAACCATTATCTAACAGCATCAGGCGATTTTGAGCCCCCTAAAAGATTCCAAACGGCATAAAAATAACTTCTCGCGCGACGACTGATTGACAGATCGTTTCACCACCACCGCCGCCACTGTCGTTTATGCTGTTCGGCTGCGGGAAAAATAAAACATCTCCAAGGAAATCCCGGGCACAGTGACCGTCCTTCGGCAAACGGTCGGCAGTAGATCATATTTTTGCGCACTTCCGATTCCGCCAACCGCGCAACAAGAGCTGGAAGACAACCCGCGAGTAAGGGAGATGTGTTTGGTTTTTCAATTCACTGGCAACCGTAACTCAACGGTGCCGTATCGTGGCTGCGAACGTTCTAAACACTATCTTTTCGAGGGTAATAAAGGGTTTATGAGTTTTTAATTCACCTGCTTCACCAGTGGTAATTAGACGCCTCGTTGTCGGGCGTGAACGGAGCACAACGCGCTATCTGTTGCGTCACAAGTGCGCACACACGCGGTAGCAAAAACGGTTTCCATGGCAATAGGTAATAGTCGTTCATTGCGATCTGCAAGCACTGGATGATCTTTAGATCCAGCAGCGAACTCTGGCAGCGAAATAAAAAGCGGTAGAAAAGTGGATGCCTCCAGTGGTGAACGATTTTCCACCCGAAAGATTCTGGGCACATTTGTATGACCTCCCAACGGGGTGTGCTTCTGGAGGATATTACGTGGTACGATTTTTGCGCCCGTCATGGTCCTGGTGGGGTTTATCTTTATGGAGCATCCTTCAATTGAACTTTACGTAAAGTAGGCATTTGATCAAGTAATCGTGTATTGCGCTTAATGCACGATGCTTGCATATTGCATCATATTGCATTAGCCATGTTAACTAAGCGACCCTGAAAGTGGAGGTTACATGCTCGTGAGGATGCAAAACACTTCTTTTCACCGTGTAGTACGTTTGGAAACTAAAACCATGATAGATGTACATAAATTCCACAATCAAGAATTTTGATGAGATAATCTAGTATTTTTAGCCAAACTAGATCACCATGTCTTGTTTAATTGTTTATTGTTCCTGAGTTATTGGCCAAACAAGCAGCCTTATCATTGAGGTAAAAGAAAAATTTGAACAGCTATTTTAAATTTTAACACAACAAACAGCAAATCAAACGCTGTGTACACGATTTAAGATGGAGCAACGAAAACTTATAGTGGTGCCAATCAAATATAATGTAACGCTGATTAAATTTAAGCACCACCGCAGTCTCAGAGCGGTTCTCGCTGTATGTATGTCGTGTAAGGCCAGTTCTTATTAGTCTGTAATTACGAAACATTTTAGAACGGACATTTATATTGAATCTATGCAATATTTCGGGTGAATCTATCCTACCGACAATAAGCTTGGACATTAACGCACACTGGGCATTATCACGTCTTCTAGCAGGTGTGTTCAGACCAAATAACAAACAACGAGTATGGTACGATGAACGAGGGGTTACATTACAACACGGTGTAAAATGCAAGACAATACGCGCAACTCTCTTTTGGACAGCTTCTATCCTATTAAACCATATACAAAAAGCACACCAAACTACAGAACTGATCTCGTGTCATAAGACTCATAGGACTTATAAAGAGTTAACAAGCAATGTGGATCATCGAACTCTCTCGATTCTCGAAGAACACATCCTAGAATTTTGTAAACTTTGTCTCAAATATCACAGTAATGCTGTCGAATATCTAGTTTTCGGTCTAGGGTCACTCCTATACCGTATTGCACGGCGATAGTTGTGACTTGACATTGACATACACTTATCAACAGAAATTACCAGGTCGTTATAGTAGTTGCACCAGTCAGAAAAAATCCATCAATCGATCTTTGCAGAAAAAGAGAGTCGGAAGTGTTCTGGACGACACGAAACAGCCCAACATCAGCCGCCACGGGAACATCAAGGTCCCAAATTGCTGCCTTGAGGAATGCTAGATGGACTTTCAAATACGTAGGAGGAAACATCATCGATCTGTATATGGTAGCTGCGTGTTATGTTAATTTTACCTGCATTTGTTCAAATATTACACCCCGTGTTCCTGGATCATCTCTGTCAGTGTCTTGTATTCGTCAAATCAAATATTTCGTCACCTTTGTTATCAACTTATTATAAAGTCAACGAAACAAATATTTCCATACCAATTTTATGCTTCTAATACCAATTCTCGGAAATTGAAAACAATTCTAATAACATGTATACTTCTGCTCAGATTATGTTTTGTTTTTGATATTTACATTGTTGTTTAAAAAAAACCCGAGTTAAACTCAAGCTTCTCTGACGATAACGTAGATAGTAACGGTAATAGAGGTTCCAGTTGCAGAATGCCACACCACGTTAATTAAGCTTACGTTGCAAGTCACGCTTAGTTACGTTGTTACTCGTCCCGGTGGCCCAACTAAGCAAGTAAGAAGAGCTTCAAGAGAACAAGTGTGGAGGGGGAGGTGGTCGCATGTGTTTTCGCTTTCATCTGAGGTGTTTTGTTGCTATTTTGGTAAAATTTTGCCAAGAACATTTTCCATAATGTTTATGTTTATTATTGCTCTTAATTAAATTTATATAGCTTCCAATGCCTTGATTATTTGCGTTAAAAAAACCTTAACAATAAATACAAAAGTGTTTAGCTTTCAACCGCTATTTTTATGTAAAATCTGTTGTTTTGCCTAATTTTTGTAATTTATTTTTACAGATGTGTTCGATTTTGTTTAATTCTTCATCCTTTTTGCAGCCCAAACTGTTGCTCCCAGAACAAATATTTTGACCACCAAAATGCATGAGCGGGCGCATGGTTCTGCGACAAAGATCATTCCATCTCGCCCGGTGCGTCATTGAGCGACGCAAATTGCAACAAACTCAATCCTCTCCCCCCGGGTCGGCAAACGAAATGCACCAACAAAAAATGCTAATACGAGCACGCAGTACTCCACCATATTCTTCTCTCTTGCATGCACACTGCACCGTTGCAACAAACGTGCAACAGGGGGAACCTGTTCTCTAACGCATATGCAGTACGGTGTTGCACTCTCGCGGTCGGGCGGTTTAGGAAGCGCAACATATCCATGCCGGCCAAGGGCAACACGTGCGTGTGTGTGTGTGTGTGCATGTGGGGAGAATTCTAACCACGATCAAATCATCCCACAACCCCGCCTGACGACAAGACGCTCCGGAGCGGCTGTGTCGATAAATTCGCCAGCACCGCAGTAACTCGAGGCGGGCCACTTGTGGCCGCATGGTCATCCGCCTGCGTACACATTGCCAACGGGCGAAACACACAGCCACACATTGTAGTCGCCACAAGTACGGCTGCGCACGAGAACACGAGCAGCAGGCGGCAGGACACTCTCGCTCGATCACCCTCATGCCCCGCAAGTTCGACCAAACACCGACAGGGTCCGGCGCGCGGTGTCTCCATGGTCGCGCAAAAATATGCGCGCGCGCGCGCTCCGGTACGGGAATGCCGTTGGGGCAAGCTTCAGTCCAAAGCCGCGACTCGACCCGAACGGACTCGCTCTCGGTATCGATCCCGCACACATCTCGGCAGACAGTCACACCCTTCCTTCCACGTGCCACCCTTGGACTGGTCCTGTCCGCCCAACAGACACATCCGCGGGCCAATTTAGACACGACACAAAAAAAATCCCCAAAATTGGTACCATCAGCCTGTGTGTGCAAGTGAACGTGTGTTTCTGTGTGCGCGCGTGTATGTGTGTGTGATAATTTCCGAATTTCGGGTTCTCCATCATTACCTTCTTCCCGGGGTCATCCACCAAATTGCAATCGCGTCCCGTATCGTCCGATCAGTTTCGGCATTCCTTTTTCGCTGTTTCGCGTTCGTTCGTCCGTGGATTTATCGACCGCGGCCAACCATAAGGACGTCGCCCCGGCAAGCTCGCTAATCACTGCACTGCACAGGCTTCTCGGGCAAGGATGCTGCTACGCAAAGCGACGGCCGCACTCGGTGGATGCTTGCGCCAGCAACTACCACGTGATGTGGTGGTGCCGCTAGCGACCGCACACCAGCACCAACGTCGATGGCTATCGAACGGTGGACGAAAAACGCATCCCAAAATTCTCATCACAGGTGAGCCTCGTACGCACGGCCATTCTCGTGCGTGAACGGACCGCGAACATATGTATGTACCAGTTTAGCAGGGGCGAGCCCCTGTCCCAAACGCTCGTTTCGTTTAGCTCAATTGAGCGCTCAATTGGGAAGTAAATTATGGTGCAAGGTTAGCGTACAGGCGTATACGCACACGCTTCGCTTAGGATCTCGTCCGTAGCGTCCGTTGCTAGGGGGAACAGTTTCTAAGCACCGACACGGGGTCGGTTCTTGGCAGTTGTTTTTTCCCGCTTATTCCCACACTGCCCGAAGTGCCGAGCACGTACGGCTCAGTTGGTTGGAGCAGGCGACGCTATTCTCTCTCAGTTGGTGGTTCCGTAAACGAATGTCGCCTTTTCGCAAGAGAATATTCAATAATGTGTAACTTTGTTGCAGTGAGAACGGCCGGTTGAGTGTTGCAGTTCATCTTAAATGTCCCTTCGGTCGTGTGTGTGTGAAGGGAACGGTTGTTGGAGATGAATTTATCAAAACGTGTCTAACGTACTTCCAATCCCTACTTGCATGGTCAGTTGCATAGCAACTGAATAAATAGACATATTTCAGGCAAACGTTTTGTTTACGTAATGAAGATCACTTGTTTATTACTTGCATTGCTGCAAATATGCATTGAATGTAGTATGATCTAACTTACAGTTTTTTTTTCATGGTCATACAGTGTTTCATGGGTTTTTTTCCTGTTGCTTGTTTCAATTTAAAAAAAACCCCTAAGCACAAAACCGTCATATCTGTACATATCGTGCACATTCAATTGAAATGTATCATATTAATGCCTATGTAGACAATTTCAGCGAAATGGGAGAATGGTTCAGGCTCTCAACTAAACTAATGAACTCTTTAGGGTTGCATTCTAGGAAAGTACATGATTCACGTGTTCATTTTGATGATCACTGAGCTATCTGACAACTGTTTGATTCTCTTGTGTTAAGCAAACACCACAAACATATTGCACAGCTAGCTCTTTTATAATGGAATGTATGCTTTTCACGATTCTCAGAAATTACAGCTCAAAAATTCAAAGTAACAAGTATCGATAAACAACAATACTACATTCCTGAGATTAAATACATCTCAATGTAATGTCCGTCGTTGGCATAAATTACTTAAAGTGAATGAGTCCGATTGGAGGGTTCAAGAGTTTTGTAAAACAAATGTTGGGATTGAGTAGCTTGCCGACGTTAAATCAATCGTCCAAATTGAGTTAAATGAATCACTGCAAGGATTCGGCTCACTCACTCAGAATGTCGTCCACTATAGTGTAAACGGTTTCGATTTAATTTTGCCGAAATTGTCTACATAAGCTTTAATATCCTACACTTCAAGTTTAATTCTTTCATCGAACTTTTTAACGGGTTTTTACTGATCTTTGTACGGGGTTTGTTTAATTTTTACCAGATTTGTTGAAGTCCCTGGATTTTTTATACTTCTGACAATTTATTGAATGTATCTTATTTCCTGCGTTTAGTATCTTTAGTTCTATCGTTTGATTTGTATGTGATATAAGGACTTCATTAAATTATAATATTACTAAAAAGGTCATAAACGTTTAGGATCTGTTTCTCCTTCCTTACAAGAGTAATATTCCACTCTATTCTAGTACGTATAAATAAACAATAGAGACGTCAATATGATTTAACTTTAAGCTGACAATAAACTCCTCATGAACGAAATGAACCAAATGTATTAATTGCCTCGATCTTCGTCACACAATTTTCTCACCCAAGGTGGACTCGGACAGCTTGGGGTGGAGTGTGCGAAGCTGCTGCGCAGCCAGTACGGCGAGGAGAGCGTCATCCTGTCCGACATCATCAAGCCGAGCAGCGAGATCGTCAACAGTGGGCCGTACATCTTTGCCGACATTCTCGACTTCAAGGGGCTGCAGAAGATCGTGGTCGATCATCGCGTCGACTGGATCATCCACTTTTCCGCGCTGCTCAGCGCGATCGGCGAGCAGAACGTGCCGCTCGCGGTGCGCGTCAACATCGAGGGCATGCACAATGTGCTCGAGCTGGCCAAACAGTACAAGATGCGCATCTTCGTGCCGAGCACGATCGGTGCGTTTGGCCCGGACAGCCCACGCAACCCGACGCCCAACGTGACGATCCAGCGGCCGCGCACGATCTACGGCGTGTCGAAGGTGCACGCGGAGCTGATGGGCGAGTACTACCATCACAAGTTCGGGCTGGACTTCCGCTGCCTACGGTTTCCGGGTGTGATCTCCAGCGATCCACCCGGCGGTGGCACTACCGGTAGGATATAGAAATCAAAGTTTTTGTCCAGGCAGTGGAATGTTGCTGTAATTGTGCTTGTTGTTTACCTATTCTTAGATTACGCCGTGGCCGTGTTCTTCGAGGGATTGAAGACGGGCAAGTATCAGTGCTACCTGAAGCCCGACACCCGTCTGCCCATGATGTACATCGAGGATTGTTTGCGCTCGCTGCTCGAGTTCATGACCGCACCGGAGGAGAAGCTACAGCGCCGAGTGTACAACGTAACTGCCATGTCTTTCACGCCCGAGGAGCTGGTGGAGAAGCTGTCCAAGTATATTCCCGAGCTGCACGTAAGCTATCGGCCCGACAGCCGACAGCTCATTGCCGACTCGTGGCCACAGATCTTCGATGATAGTGAGGCGCGCCGGGACTGGGGATGGCAGCACAAGTACGATCTGGACAAGCTGGTCGACCTAATGGTGCGCGATGTCACCGAAAACTACATCAAAAAGGCGCCAAACTGAGACTGAGCGCTCGGTGTGGCAGGGTGGCGAACGTGCTCTGTTATCGAGCGTTGCAATAAATTGGCAAATAAAATTGATACAAATGGAGACACTGGTAGCATCACTCACTAGTATCCGAACAAGATCAATTTGTTTTCTACTCGTGTTCGTGGAGAACAATACCACTGATGATGTATCAAATACCGACTATCAAAAAACACAGTTTTAATCGTTTTATCAATTGCTATCGCTACGCACGAACCGTCAACACTTTGAATTTGACCGATAACGTGGTATGACGAAATTGCTTGATACCGTGGGACCGTGGTATCTAACCAACATTATAAAACTTTTGGCCTCACGTGCGGAAAAATCGCCAAATCATTGTTTCCTGTTTGTTTGTTTTTTTTCACACATCAGACCAGCATTTCTGGCACTGAAAACCTCTGTCTAGTACAATAGCTCACTTACTCATAACTATTCCAGGTAACTTTTGCAATTTATCAATAGCTATTTATACTGATATCCCTCAAAACATTGTGAACGTGTTTTGTTTCTATTTGGATTCTTAAAACAATTTTGATGTTACAGAAGTAACTTCTTTAAAAAAAACAAGTATTTTAAAGTGCGAATGAACAATTGAGAATAGTGGAAAGAATTCAATTTATATGACAGTAGCATTTGTTCATAATTTGCTCCAAAAGCAAAGTGCGCCTATTTGAATTTTTGCCACTGTAATCATGAAATATCTTATCAGTGTAAAACAAAAAAAACCCTGATAGTAGCAATTTTGGTAGGAAGTATAAGCTGTCGGTTGTTGGAAGTTTATCCACACAAGGAAGCAGATAGTTTAATAAAGGTGATGGATTCAATCCTGGAGTTCGAGCTGAAATCGTACGACACGACGCATCCAAACCGTGGCATTGCAGTGGTCATAAATGATAGTGAAAGGCGAGAAGGTTCGGAAAAAGACGTACAAGATGTGGTGGCTACGCTGGAGGGTTTGAAATTTAACGTGCGTACCTTCCAGGATAACACAAAGAAAGAGATCAAAAAAGCTCTATACAAAGTGGCCCGCGAGGATCACAACGAAAACGACTGTCTGGTAATTGTGGCGATGGCACACGGAAAGAAAGATCATATCACGCTGAAAAAAGAAAAGCTGCGAATCGACAAACTGTGGGCTAGTTTTGTGGGAAACAAGTGTCCTTCATTGATTGGGAAACCGAAGCTTGTGTTCATTCAAACGTGTCGCGGTGATAACGTAGACTTTGGAGTAGCTTCGCACGAGACAGATTCGACACCCTGTTCAGTGGATCCTGCACCTGGTATTATACCAATGTATGCGGATCTGTTGGTGATGTACTCATCCTACGACCGTCACATATCGGTTCGCTGCAAGGACAAAGGATCCTGGTTCATACAATCGCTTTGCCAAGTGTTGCGCGCCAACATTGCCGGAAAGGAGCTTATCAGCTTGCTAACCCAAGTGTCCTACATCGTGTCGTGCCAAACATCCATCACGTCCGACGGGGAAACGGTTAAACAAATACCGTCTATTAACTCAATGCTCACGAAAGCCTTCTACTTTGTGCCAAAACAAACTCAGCAGATAAGCTGAAAGCTGTAAAGCATTTAGAAAATAAATGAACTCCAAGCTATTTTATGTTGCGATGGCTCGGTTGTTTTGTTCTGAATTCTTCCGAAACATAATTAAACAATATTTGACTGCCTTAGCCATCATACATATCAGTCAGTGATGTATATAGATGTACAGGTAGTCCCCAACCTCTTATACGAAGATTTGGACGAGGATTAAATTTGACAGTTCTTTGAGCAAATTGTACTGATTTGACACATGAATTGTAAAATGCCAAATAATTTCCCTTTGATTGAATGTTAAAAACCATTTCAACAGGTTTAAAACTGCTGTAATAAGTCAGCAGGCACCCTTTACTAGTAAACTCACGATATTCGACTTACGCGGAAATTCGTTTACAGCCCCAATTAACCGTTTATCTCGGGGACCGCCTGTGCTATGCTAGATAAGCTCATTTCCTTTGCAAACAATTGATTTTATCTTTTTTCTACTAAATTATTGATACCTCTCGAAGCATTTTGATAAAAATACAGATAGACATTCAAAGAATTTCATTCAAATTCAGACATTCAGAGATTCATAGAAAGTTCGCTCATTGATCAGTTCTAAGAATCAATTACGGCTAGTGAAGCCTAAGATAATACCAAATTACAGTGGCAAACATTACTTTAAGCGCACCCGTATGTCTATGCTAAACTTAAACTAGATGAAAGCTATTATCGATTAAGCTGAGCATTTTTGGTAATTTATTTATCATTTTGATGTTTATTTTTTTGAAAAATTGTCAAAAAGCTCGTTGGCGTGCTGCATAATTAAGACCCTAGTTTTGTACCTTTAATGCTCTTATTTGCTTCCACTGGAGATGTTAACGTATGTGTTTAAAGTTAGATTATTCGAACAATTGTGAAGGAGATGTTAATTTTCTTATTTTTACAATAAGTTTAAAATGATCTAATTGATCACAACCAAGCCAGTATTGAAGTAAGATAGACGACATTCAACAGGGGAAAAAAATCTATAGCGACGAGTCGGTAAAACAACATTTAAATAAAGCTGTTGGAATTTGTCATATTTTGACATATATTGCATACTTAATTTTCAATTATTTGTCAAATACCAATATTTGCTTGAAAAGGTGTAGCGCTGATACTAATTGCTGCCACTGTACTCATCGATGGTCTTATCAATTTAAAACAAAAAAGAACACTGATAAAAAGAAAAGCGGCAGGAAATAAAAACTGTTCGTCGCCGTTCACAATCGGTGTTCACACACGGTAGCAGGTAGTTGCTTGGAAGTGATGGATTCACTGCTCGAGCTCGAGCTGCAGTCGTACAAAACGAATCATCCCAACCGTGGCATAGCAGTGGTCATAAATGATAGTGAAAATCGAGATGGTTGGGAAAAGGACCTCGAAGCGGTAGAGACTGTGCTGCAAAGGCTGAAGTGTGATGTGCGTACGTTCTGCGACAAAACAAAGCACGAGATCAGAGATGCGCTGCGCAACGTGAGCAAAGAGGATCACACCAAAAGCGACTGTCTAGTAATTGTGGCGATGGCACACGGAAATAATGATAAGATCACGTTGCGAAGAGGTGAAATGCATATTGACGAACTGTGGACTGATTTTGTAGGGAACGGCTGTCCCTCGCTGATCGGGAAACCGAAGCTTGTGTTCATTCAATCCTGTCGCGGTAATAAACATGACTATCTAGTTGGCGGGGCTGCGGTAGATGCGGTACCGTCTCCAGAGAAACCAATTTGCGTCGAAATACCAATGTATGCGGATCTTTTGGTGATGTACTCATCCTACGATCAATACGTTTCGTACCGTGACAAGGAGGAAGGGTCCTGGTTTATTCAGTCACTTTGCCAAGTGTTGGGTGCCAACATTGCCGGGAAGGATCTTCTCACCTTGCTGACTCACGTGTCCTATCTTGTATCGGTTCGATCTTTTCTGATGGAAAGTGAAGTGAATATGGTAAAACGTACCGGTGTGCTGAAACAAATACCGTCAATTAATTCAATGCTAACGAAAGCATTCTACTTTGTGGACAAATAGTGTAGCAGAATAGTTGGAAGTTCAAATACAGTTGGAATAAAACATGCAATATAAGTGGTTTTCTGATTTTATTTTAACAAAAGATGCGTCCAGTAGATAAGGATAGGATAAGTAGGATAAGTAAGCGTCCAGTAGAAATACATTTTTGGAATGTGGCACACTCTAAATTTCTAGTCAAATGTACCCCCTTTACACTTTTGATAACCTCTTCCCGTTTTGTATCACTACGTTTAGCGCGATATCTTTCTTTGACTGATATCATTTCTGAAATCGCTTTAATTGCTTACGCATGAAATTTCTTGGAAACAGGCCGCCAAAAACCTCTTGTCATGTTCAGTGACGGCATTATCGTAATCTATTCTGCAATGGAACAAGCTGAATGGATAAAAAACAACAAAAACCTTAAGCAATGGACAGAAAAAAGAATGTATTTATGGATCAAGTTATTATTTATTCCCTGGAAAAATACGTTCCTGGATTCCGCTGATGATATAATTACTCGAATTTATCATCGTTCTAAGATAGAAGAACTCCTCTGACACCTCCAGATTATCATACCATTCCTGTGGCCTTGCCGAAGATATCCGTGATAGTTCCAAATACATTGAAGGTATTAGTAAAAAATCTCATGATCCCTGGGAATTCTTACAGATATTACAACTTTAGTTCCTGGACCATTTCCCTGAATGTTATGAAAACAGAGAGGCTACATTTTACGATAATTCTCGCCACACCATCATGACGGACATTCGTCATTCGGAAGCAAACTTTTTGGTCTTTATTATGGTGTTTCTCCTATTTTTTTGGCCTCAAATAGAGCAGCTTGGTTAACATGGACACCATACAGGGCATCTGCTTCTTTGCATCTATTTTGGCATTATCCGGAACGTTCGACTGATAGTGATACGCTACCCGGCGCGAAACGGCAGTCAGTATGTGCAGCAGCTCCTTGCAATGGGCACTCGCCCCAAGCTCGGCACAGAGCGATTGGATGAACCAAGACCCCTTGCTCGGATTGCGCCACGAGTAGTGGCCATCGTACGTGGAGTACATGACCAGCAGGTCTGCCATGGCCGGAATAACGTATCGCATCGAGCCCGGTGACGATTGCGTATCGACGGAATCTATGCTTATGGTTGCTTGAATAACGCCTTCATCAAGCTTCTTGCCTCGGCAGGCCTGTACGAAAAACAACTTCGGCTTACCGATCAACGATGGACAGGCGTCGCCAATGAACGGTTCCCACAACTGGTTCGCTTCGTATGACTTATCGGAAGCGTACAGTAGATTATTTTCTTTGCCGTGCGTCATCACCACCACCACTAGACAGTCGCTGTGCGAGTGATCCTCACCGGCAAGCTGCTTGAGCGCGGAAAGTAGTTGCTTTCTGTTCGGATCGTCCATCACACGCACCTCGAATCCGATTCGTTGCAATACCGTGCTAATATCGGTGCGATCCTTACTGCTACCGACGCGCACTGCCATGCTGCTAAAGATCACCTGATTGATGATAAGCGCAATGCCACGCCTAGCATTACTTGTGTCGTAGCACTCGTCAATTCCTACCGGTGCGGCATTAGCAAAACCTTCAGTGGGATGCGTCGCTGCTGCACTACTTCTAGAATGGATAGAAAAAAACTCTATTGCACATTGCTCGTTATGCTCAATTTAAAATCATACTCACAATTGTACCGATTTTGAGTCCAACTCATCAGATGACCCAGAAGGAAAAGCGGAGGAGTCCATTTTCTAAAGCACAAACTGACTATTAAACATATTCACTGTTGACGTTCCGTGACAGACTAACGTGAGACTCAATTCGTACCGTACCACCTACTCAATGAAATTCCAGGTTTATCTTTACGATAGGTCTTATCAAATCAAATTTCAGTTCAGCAGTCATTAAACGTCTCAAACAAATGAAAAGCAGGCCTTGATTTATGGCGAAGTAATCGTATTTTTATTTACAAAAATCATAATTCACATCAGGGCATCAATTGCTTATAATTCACACATTAGTAATCCACTATATAATCAACAATAGTTACTATATAATGCTTGAAAAAAAAATAGACTGCTTCTGTAGAAAGTGAATGATTTCAACCAACTCAGAACGAACTTACATCGAAAACGTTTCAAATTCAAACAATGAAACATTTCACATTCGCTGAACACAGGGTGTAGCGGAAAACTTAGTGCTTTTTTCAACTGTTGGCACACTTATTTATGATATCTTATTTAATGATGATGATTTATTAAAGTTTCTTCCTGCGTACAGAACAATCGTGAACAAACAACAACCAACAGAATGTGTCAGAAATATCATTCGTGGAATAGTCGAAAGCATACGGATGTAATATGAACATGCAAAATGTATCATTACAATAAAGATATTATTACCTTAACCAAAGCACCAAAGAATATCTATCGCACTGTACGCAACATTCGATTGTATTAAATAGATCGCATCTTTAACGAGTAGAAATGATAACGACCCGTTTCCGGGTCCCTTATATGCTCATTAGGGCTCAACAGTGGCGGATTAAGGGTATCGGGGGCCCTAAGCGGAAAGACGAGTTGAGGCTCCTGTAAATGGTAAATGTTGTTGTGCCGGGGGGAGGGGGGGGTAGTGGCACTAAACTTGTTGGGATATTGAACAGTACACCGACAGGAGCCCCTTCGATCACAGGTTCTAAAATTTTTGCTGACGGGGGGGGGTGCAAAAGATTCGCCAGCCTCGGGGCCCCAACGGCCACCCTACCGGGGGCCCTTGTCGCTAGTACTCTGTTCATACGGCATACTATAGAATGGCGATCTACGGGGCCCCTAAATTGGCGGGGCCCCAGGCGACCGCCTAGTCCGCCTACCGTTAGATCCGCCACTGGGGCTCAACTGCCCATTAGTGTCTAAGGCAGGCTTCAACCAGCACCGGTTTTTGCTCCAAATAAGAAGATAAAGAAGTATATCATAAAGATCCTGTGACGTTAGTTATTCCAAACTATGAGATAATGATCCAAAGCTCACCCTACTGTTTTCTCTTGGTATGTAATGGTAGGTAGCCATCATACATTACAAATACGAGTATAAAACACACACTCATAAAAATGACAAAAACCCGAGAACCCGAACACATTCCGGTCCAGTCAAGGAAGCTTAATGAAGCGTAGACCCCCGGTATTGCGAATCTTCGATCCGAGGCCTCTGATAAAATTTTTTGATTCCTCGTACCATAATGAACACAAGAAGGGGAAAAAGGGAAGCAAAACAAAGAAGGGTCGTATTGATAAGCCTTATCGCATGATAGTGATGCGAGCCATGAGGTGGGCAGTGCAAATCCAAAAACCCTTCAGTTCGGCAGCAAAGGCTGGCAGAAAGTGAACACTTTGTGTCCCCTCCGTCACGATGGATACCGCTCCGGATGAGATTGACGTGAAGCCGTTTAGCTCGTAAGTTTGTAACGAAACGCGCAGCTTCTATGCCATTCTAGGATTGAATAAAAACAAAATCTTCTTCTTTTCTAAGGCCATCGCCGACAGAACCACCCGCACGTGCTCACAGGGGATCCGTCGTCAGCTCACCGCACGCACTGGCGGCAGTACAGGAAGAAAATTACGACACATCTCATCGAAACCGTGGGACGGCATTGATTTTCAACCACGTGAACTTTGAGTCCAATGCTAAGCGCGAAGGAAGCAACAAGGATCGCGACGAAATTAAAAAGGAACTGCTGCAGCTCGGTTTTGATGCGCGAGTATTTAACGACTTGAAAAAGCAAGAACTGCTTGCCAAGCTGGACGAAGTTGCCAAAGAGGACCACACAGAGAGCGATTGTTTCGTACTGGTGATGATGACGCACGGTCAGGACGGTTCGCTGTATGCCGCCGATAAGCAGTACCAGATTGCCGAGCTGTGGGAACCCTTTGTTGGCGATGCGTGTAAAACACTGATCGGCAAACCGAAGCTGTTCTTCGTACAAGCCTGCCGGGGCACCAAATTTGACAAGGGCGTTAAATTGACAAAGATAGCCACGGACACCGTCGATGCACTTTCGTCGTCTAGCCAACGGACGTGCGTCATTCCTACGATGGCCGACGTGCTGGTAATGTACTCAGCCTTCGATGGACACTACTCGTGGCGCAATCCGACCCACGGTTCCTGGTTCATACAGTCGCTCAGCATCGAGCTGAACCAGCACGCCCATCGGAAGGAGTTGCTTCAGCTGCTCACTTCCGTGTCGCGCCGGGTGGCCTATCTGTATGAATCGAACGTGCCGGGCAACGAGCAAATGGATGGAAAGAAACAGATGCCCTGTGTCGTGTCGATGCTTACGAAGGCGCTCTACTTCCCACGCAAATAAAGTGCCGGCCTGTTAAAACGTGAACCGGATACTCAACCAACATACTGCACGCATACTCGACCATTGCTGAAGTCTCTCTTCCTTTGTGTGAGTGTATTATTTTAATCGGTTTTTTTTTGTATACAATGTTCTACTCAGGAATAAAGTGCTCCATGATGGCAAGCGTTTTCTGCTGCTACCACACTAAAAACTAATAATGTGCATGTGTTTGTGTGTTTCCAATGAGTGCGGCCCAATCGTGATCCTTCGTGAAGACATGCGTAAGCGCATCCAAACTTCACACCGTCCATCCGTGCGGTGTTGGTCGTCAGTATACAGGCAGCTTTCGGCACGTGCGGCCGTTCCGGTTCGGTGGAAGTAGTACACACGGTGGTAGTGTGTGGTCGTTTGCTGTACGTTTGGAGCTGTCAGTGTGAGCCGTGTGTGAAGCTGTTCAAAGTAATCCTTCATTTTCCAGTGCCCTGTTTCAGATATCTTTGCATGAAGTCTTCCGCGGGGTTTTTATTCGATTCGTTTTCCGTTTGTTTGACTTTTGAAATCCCCGTCGTACCAAGCCCAGCTGCGAGCGAATTTTGCTACCGCCGCGGAATCAATAAAACCGCACCGTGAACGTAATCTAATTAACGCCAGCTCTTGTCGACGTGTCAGCAAGCGGACCGTTTATCAATTGTAAGCTTTTGAGGTCTTGACACTTTTTTGGGGCGTAGGGTACACATTAGCTGGCTTCCGCTAAAGAAAGCCCCTTCAAGACAGGTTAAATGTATCACCAGTGCCGAAAGCAGTCATCGATCATAGAGTTGGGAAGCCGCGGGTAGTGTCCAAGGTACTGGCGCTTGCAGACAGTGTGTGTACTGGAAGTAGGTGTCGGTTAGCCGGGAGTTTTGGTTCTGGGCATTTTCATATTCAAACCATTTTTTTTAAACTGTAAACTGAGGTTGTGTTATTAGATAGGCTAAAGCCGATTGCTAAGTCTTGCCGTGCTATATGTGTCTTGCAGTTGTGGTGTAATGGATATAGCGCGTTGCACTGATAAGGGTGTTTGGGAGCCAGTAGGTCGTTGGAAGCATGTAGCATAATGTTGCGTGGACTTCAACAGCAATATTTAGGTTTTTGAAAAGTTAAAACTGATAATAAACATCAAGATTAAAGACATCAACCGAAGGGTTTCAAGCAAGAAATAATTCCCAGTGCATAGAAGAAGTCTTGCTGTGTTTCTGCCTTTTCACGTGTTTAGCCATTGGCCTGTGTATGTGTATGTGCTATGCAGCATTGAGTGCTTAAATGAACAGTGAGTATTCACTTGTTACTTGAACGCAGTCGCATCCAAGCCAGTACAGTGTAGAGTTACACTTCAAGAAGCCTTACGCATTGAGCATATCATTTTGTGTCGCTGGTGCACGTTGAATATCATAGGCAAACGTCTGAGAACACGCATTATGACTAATGAAACTTGAAATGAAATTCCCTCAAAACAGAACGTATTGAGAGGAATTTTTCAAACTGTACTGTTATCTCATGAAGTCTCATGCAATTGAAATATAGCACGTCTACCGTTCAGATTAGCCTTGAAGGAGTTCAGCCACACCAATATACGTTATCGTTCACCTAATAAACCCTAATAAAGCGAAATCATGTAAACATTTCGCGGAATTACGTAATCATTCCGCAATCGTTCGTTCGGGGTTGTGGCAAAAAAAAACAGGTATCTTATCACATGATTGATTGCAAATACACTGGGGCTGCCGCAAATGCAAGCCATGGTAGGTAGATGAGTCATAGTCCGCCAGCCAGCAGGTACATACGTCATCTGGGTGGTTTTTTTTTCTATAACCTAGGAGCAATCGGTCGCCATCATTCCACACGACTATCCGGAACCGGTCGCCACCGACAGCTACATCATACCGACGCTCGGACTCTACCACGGCTCGTTCGTCTTCACCTATCTGTCCACCTTTCTGTCCTACATTACGCCGTACGATCTGCCAGTAGGTAAGAGCACCGTGCTGCATACTTCCCCGCCAACGATGCGGCGGGTTGGGTCGGGTCATAAGTGTTGAATAAAAGTCTACTGCATTCTAGAGCTGCTGCGCGATGCATTCCACACGAAGGTGTCCTTTCTGCAGCTGATACTGGAGGTGAGTACTGCTTCTAAAACTGACGTGGCGCCAAAACTGATCGTTTGAAAATTCTCCCCTTTCCCTTTCGCAGGCCCTCAAGGTTGAGTCGGGCTACATCTGTCTGATAGCGATCTTTTTCCTGATCTCGCTCATACCGCTCTGCTACACGATCGCGTGGGGATGTGCGAAGGAACCGGACGATGATCTGAATCCCGGCCCAACCGTCGATGCCATCATACAGGCGGAGGAGCTATCGCTCGAGGAGTCACTGCACTGTCGCAAAAGTTTCCTCGGTCTAATGCTCCAGGTCGTCATACTGCTGCTGATGTAGGTTGTTTTTTCTGTTGGTGTGTCGAGCGGGTGAATCAATCAATAATCGCAATCTCTCTCGTCGCCTCTTTTCCCAGTGCCGGTGTCATAGCAATGTTTGTGACGAACGAACAGATTGCCTCGGCCGTCGATCACACGCCCACCGTCGTGCGGTCTTCATTGCTCGATGCGGCCACGTATCTGCGCGATGCCGAATCGCAAATGCGGTTCGTCATCGCGCAAGGACTTGCCACCGCGACCGAGCGCATAAGGGACGATCTCGAAGCCGTCGACAAGCTGCTGGGCGAACCGATTCAGCACCATCTCGCACTGTTTACCGGCATCGACATCATCTTCGAGTCGATCATTGAGATTAGCACGAGCAGCAGCAACCTGTCGCGCCGTATCCATCTGCTGCAGGATGCACTGGCCCGGGCGGCCAAGATCTCGTACGAGGCGGAGTATCGGCTGGACGAGCTGCAGATACAGCTGACGGTGCTGCAGCGCCAGTGCACGTTTCGCGATCGGCCGCTTTGTGATACGCTGCGCATCAGGAACTTCGAGGACACGGGGCTGATCGACCGTATTCGGAAGCTGCAGGCGGATCGAACGCTTGCCAAGCTGATGGCGATGGGTGAGGCGAGTCGGAACAGTAGCATGCATGCGTTGTCGCAGGAGCTTACGCTGGCAAGGGCTACCTTCCGCAACTATGCTGGAGAGGTGCGCAATGCTACCGAAGAGCAGGCAGATCAGGTGGAGGAGCGGTTGGAGGAGCTGAGCAACGATACGGAAGCGACTGTAAGCGTGCTGTCACAAACGATCGGTGAGCTGGTGGGGCAGGTGAACCGGACGGCAAACTTCTCCGACTCGTTCTTCGATCGGTACCGTGAGATTGGTGCGATCTTGTGGTTGGCCGGACTCGCGACCACCATCATGACGCTGCTCGTGACGCTCATTCTGCTGAGCGCGCTTAGCTGTGGCTGCTGTCACGCGGACAATAAGGCGGGCATCACGCTCATCCTCGGCGCTGTTTGCATCTGTATTGCAAGCTTAGCGCTGTCTGGATTCACGATGATGGAGATGTTGCTGGGCGCTCATGGGCAGCTGTTCATCTGCCATCCGCTGTACAACGAGCCGGATTACACTGTGCTCCAGAAGCTGATCGACAAACCGGGACTGATTTACCCAACCGAACCACAGTATGGGATCATCGGGGAGCTGCTGCGACAGGCTGCTCCGGCCGATGCACGATGGTCACAGCCAGTACAGATATCGCTCTCGAAAGCGCTGAACGAGTGTGAACAGGGTCGTGGCTCGTACGGCACCTTTCAGCTCGATTCACTGCTCAATCTGTCCGCAAAAATAGAGCACCGCAAGCGGCCCGAGCTTGAGCGAGCGATTGAGAGTGTGGGCGCTAGCGAGGAACCATTTCTTGGGTTTACCGTACGCATCCAGGGCATACTGGAGGATATGCTGTACGACTCGGACCTCAACATGACGAGCACGCGCATCGAGCTGACACAACTCTCGCCCGACAAGGATGTGCTCACGTTCATCGATCAGCTGCAGCGCGTATCGGCCCAGATCCAGGATGTGGCCACCTCGAGCCGCATGACCACACTTGGGTCGCGGGCCAAGCGCCTGCAGCTCTCGCTGCTGGCACCGCTCGAACAGTTGCGCGGTGACATCGTGTACCATCTAACCGCGCTCGAACTGCAGCTATCGCCGTGGGCCGCACAGGTTAATAAAAGCTTGACGCACCTGCGAAACGCGCAGTCCTTCCTCGACACGGACGCGGCTGAGGTGTGCTACAACCGTAGCGACACCTACCGGGCAAGGTTGCGTGGCCACCTGGACGCTTACCGGAACTACACGACCATGGTGCTGAACGATCGATGTGCAAGCTGTCGACCTCTGTTCGACATCTTCGATGCGATGCGCATGCTGTTCTGTCACCACATTATGGATCCCATGAATGGGCTATGGTTTTCGGCGTTTCTGTGCCTGTTTCTGTGGGCTGTGGCGACGCCACTGTCGTTAATGCTTTCCTCCACCTACCGGCGGCTCGAGATACTGTCGACCAAACTGCAACACTCCAACAGCCATCGGTACAAGTGAGTACATCTTCAGAAATCCTCTGCTAGCTTCACGGCTCGGAGAAAGTTCTGAGAACAGTCCCAGAAACAGTAGGGTAAACGTACCTATAGTGGTGCTAGTACCAATAGGGGTGGTATTGCACTAAAATGCGTCTCATACGATAAATTAACAGTAGTTGAGTTATTTACGATAGTGTGAAATGTTATCTAGCCTTTTACAAAGGATTTTAAAATGAAATGGGGCCATTCCGTTTCTTAGAGACCGTAAAATCCATTATTTTGTGAAAGGTATCAAAATTTTCCCAAAATCCTTAGGATTTCATAACGATACTCATATTTTTATTAACGATCTATACCACCACATAACAACGCAATTATTAGTTTTTTAACATAATTGTTATCAAATGATATTGTTTTATTCAAATTCATTGGCTTTTGACCATATTTACGTATTTTTAAGTGTTTTTTATGATAGTGCCATTATAGGTACACCAAACAGGCATGTTCCTATAGTGGTCCTAGTTCTAAAATCAATAAAAAAAGGTAATTTTAGATTTTTTTCGACGAAATTTTTGACATGTAATACTGTTTTCATTAAAATAAGCAACAAAAATGAGTTTTCTGTAAGTAATTTACCAAACAAAGGCCAAAATTCGCTTATTTGGCTGAGTGAAAAATCGACTTTAAATCAAGCAAACTCTTCTGCGTATGGGTTGACGTCAGGTGTTGTTCAGTACTTTAGTCAATATTTTCATCAACCAAATTCATACATTTTTTACGATCAAATTACGAGAGAAATCTTTATTATGGCAGTAATCCTTGATATTCATACGAAAACAGCTTCAAAACTAAGTTATATTGATATTATACACTGTTTTGAGGCATCCTTGTTTACCACCACCACTTGTTATTGTCTTGTTCTCGTTGCAGTGCACGAGCTTCCGTACGTGAGGATCAGCGTGAATCTAGCCACTGGTCGACGCAACGGTAAGTTACCCTGCCTAACGGCAATGCCCTACTTCTTGTGACCTCTCCTTAGCGCTTGCTTACATCGTCGCTGCAAACCTGCCGAGAGATGAATACTAACCGAAACATTTCTACCTTCATCCCTTCTGCCTTCCATTACGACACACCATCATCATTCACGTAACCCCGAATTGGCAAACGCGGGACCACCGAAATTGACCCGTTCTATCGTAAAAACCACCACCGTCTCCCACCAGATCCACCGTCAGTGTTATGCCGGACATAGACAGATCTAATTGGTAATCGATTCCCGCGAGATGTGTTTAAATTATCGTACGAATATTCCATTCCTGCTACCTGAAAATCGTCTCATAACCACATGAATTTCCCTGCGAAATCTCCTCCGGGTGGTGAACTAGAATCTAAGGTTAAGCCACGTGCACACTGCCATTTTCCGAACCCTCAATTTGCGTGCAGTACATGAAAATATTCAGGGTGGCCATAGGGGCGAACCATTCCCAACACAAACACACACACATACGCAAACACAGACAGGCGCGCGAAAGATACGCTTGCATTTCTCTTTCTCTCCTCCCGTTCCTACCCGATCCGACCGAAATGCGCATACGCGGGCTACGCGAAGATCCGTCTGGGTGCATGTTAACGCAATGGCAGAGTCGAGTACGGACGAGGAGCTTTCACACTACACGGCAACCGGCAGCGGCGAGGAGGACGGCACCGAAGAGGGGGCGGTCGTAATTGAGTACATCGAGTTGCGGTACGAAAGCGGCGACCCGACCAACTACCGGGAAAGCTTAATCTAGCGGACCCGGCGAGGCGACGGATGGCGCAAACGCTGTTAATATCTGTGAATAATATTTATCTTTCGATTTGTTCGTACATAAAGCGCGATTATTTTAGTTCGAGAATGAGTGAAACTTTTGTTTTCAATTAGCTTTTAATTTGTTTATCCGAAATTTACTAAACAAATCATTCGTGAAACAAACAGCACGTCGACGTGACATGGTCCGGTCAACAATTATCCTCCAGGATGCTTGATCCCTAGATCACTAGATCTCCGACAGGTCACGCTTCACCCCATCCAGCCATCGAGTTCGCTGTGCTCCCCTGCGCCTTATGCCGAACTGGGGATCGCTGTCGAACACCTTCTTGGTGGGGCATGAGTTCAGCATCCTCATGACATGCCCCAGCCATCGTATCCTGCCATTCTTCACCACCGTCAGGATGCTCGGCGCACCGTACAGCTCAGCAAGCTCGTGGCCAAAGATGATCCGGAGGATGCGTCGCTCAAACACACCCAGAGCATTTGCATCGTCCACTTGAATGGTCCAAGACTCATTTCCATAGAAGACCACCGAGTGAATGAATAGACGCGTTTCGACGAAACGATTTCTGCTTGAAAACTCCTGTCAAAATCACCGTTTTCCATGGCAACGGAAAATTGAGCAGAGTTCGGCGAATCTTATTCGTGCAGTTTTTGCCATCCACCGCAGGCTTAAGATTTAAGATTTAAACACGCAGAAGCGAGATAATAATTATATAATAATTAATCAGAGACCACTGATTTAATTAACTCTGAAGAATACGCTCTTCCCTCCCTCACTACGAGCGTTACGTAATATAGCGATGAGCCCTACCAAGCACATATTCAAGTAAGAATAAATATTAATATTTTAAGAACAAATAGTTGATTTCCTATTGGATTATTGTACTTTGAAATATTTCACATGAAAGATATAATTATCCATGGCATTTACCCCACTTCAATCCATTATACACTTATGTTTAGCTTATTGCCGTTTTGCTTTATTTTGTATCAGTAAATTATGAAAAATAACAAAACAATCGAGCACAGAAAATGTTTGTACTTTGTCGCATGAAAATAGTTTACCTCTCGCACAGCGACTCATCGTTATCACTGTTGGTTTATTTCAACACCACAGCACACTGTCATGCATGCGCTCTACCTGGTAGCAGATAACACACAACAACACACCGCATCATCTGCGGGCGATCCAATGCAATGCCCCTAGCTTGCTTCCCGTACAGCATGCGGGAAAAATGAAAATACTTTCCCTTTTTGCTTTTTGCTCACCTCACGCAATATGCTGACTTCAAAAAGGCCGTCCAGATGCGCCCGGTGCTTCAGTTTCAATTTGTCAACGGAGTAAAACGCGTGCTACAAAAATGCGTCACTGTAGGTTGTACGTTTTTTTGATAGCTGCGCTGGTGCTAACCGAGTGTATATTAGCAATTGAATCAACCGATCGTAAAGCAATCCATCTACCGACGAGTGCAGAACTACCTAGAAAACTAAAATCGAGCCGCCGAGAAGGACGCTTCCTAGGGTTGCTTGGTCTGCTTACGGGCCTTACGCTGGTGGATTCCCTTGATGATGATAACGATCGTCCGCGACGCTCAGGGTTCGTCAAGATTGACGTTGGCCATCCTGCCGCGCTCGACGCATTCTACGGAGCGTACGGTTACAGCTCACCCTACTGGACCGGTGGATCGACCATCAACATAAAAATTCCTTTCCGACCGCCCGGAGCCGAATTTGAAACGATGGCCGTTATACCGTTCCCCGTGCACTTTCCCCACACCGGACCATCCCACTACGGGTCCGCACCGGGTGGGATTGAACCGCGTCCGACCATCTTTTCCGATCCCGTGCCGAGCGCCTCGAACGGTTCAGTGAGTATTGGAAAGACTGCAACGACACGGCAAGCAACGAACGGTTTTTTTGGGTCAATCGTTTAATCTTTCATAATTGTTCATTTTAGGAAACGATTGCAGCCGATGAATTAGAGCTTCCGAGAGGAAGAAAACAAAAGCTCGCTTCTAAAAAAAGTTCTACAACCGTTAAAAGGCGATCCCGTCCCAAGGTGAGTCCTCCGAGAACGATACGCAGCACACTGCGAGCGGACGCAGAACCAAATGAGGAAACTAACGTGGAAACGGTTGAGGAAACAACCACCACGAGCGATACACCAACGGTGCTAGCGCCCACCGAACTGACCGCGAGTAACGATCCCGATGTCTCCGCTACTAATACACCGACCGATCATTATGCGCCCGTTTCGGAAGATCCCGAACCAGCCACCCCGGCGTCGATCGTTCAATCCGAGCTCAATTACGTAACCCAGCCAATGATACCAGCGTCCTATTACACGCACCAGCACAGCCTGGCCGATCTGTCCGCGATCGAGCTGACGACGACAGCGAGCACCCAAGACTTCCCCCTGGCAGCGTTCCAGCCAAGCCGGGCCGATCATTGGCAGGATTATTACGGTACCGTCGCACAGGAAAGCTCGAACCGGCAGCTAGGGTTTCTGCCGATCGCACCTCCCGCTCACTGAGCGCACCCAGCGAAACGACTCATTTTCTCAATAAAAACCACCATCCTTCATTCTCGACACTTCCGATCTATCTGACCCGTCTGGACTCTGCGGGTACTCGGTACTCCCCTTCCTCCCCCTCCGTAACAGACGTGCGACCTGCTAATGTGCGAATCATAATGACGCTTACGTAACGCCTGCGCATAAAAGCGTAACAATGGCCCGTTCGGGCGCAAAGTGTCGCATTATGCGTCGGTGCCATAATCCACCTGCTGCGCACCAGGGAAAATGATATTTTTATGTCTCGATCCATCGCACAAGGGATAGGCACCCCGCATCCCGGTGGCTCTAATTTGTTCGTCCCGGGGTGCAGCCATACGGCCATCGCCGTTTCGCCTCTACCCTACCCTAGTGCGACAACACTTGTTTGTGGGCTGGACTGTTTTCAAGTGGTGGGTAATAAAAGCCAACGCACAGATTGCTGCACCTTTAGCCACTGCCACTGCACTTGTTGTTTGGCTCTTTGTTTTGGCTCTAGCATCTTCTAGCGATTATCCTTGCCCGGAGTGGGCCCCGAAGGACCCTGGCGCGAGAAGGAGAACGGGTTGCCCGTACTGAACGGGCGTCGCGCCGGGGCTAGCGGTGGCGCAACATTGTTGCTGGCCCGTTCGTACCATCAATTGAACCTCGCCAGCCAGTGCAGTGGACGGGTAGGACGAGGAGGGGAAGGGGCGTAGTACTCGCTGAACGGTCGCGGTGGGCACGCACTGCCGATGACTGGGGTTTTTCCCCGAGACAGTTCATTCGCATCCTTTGGGGGGGTAAATGAACGGTGCACGTACGGTCCTGGGAACTTGGCTGGTGCTGCCTGTGCTGACTGTGTGTGTGTGTGTGCGAGCGTTTCGTGTTGGCATAATGAATTGGCTGAACCGGTGGAACGAAAGAAGACAAAAAAAGAACACTCATTTGTGGTTATCGCTTGGCCGGGTGGCGTGTTTTTTACCGGGTATAAACTTTCGTTTTTGCTATTGACACTAATTACGTCTCCGCGTCTGCCGTAGCCTTAATAATTAAGCACGTCTGTAGAGGGTTTACTACTTTCGCATTAGTTCAAGTGTGCCACTTTAAAAAAAATGGCTTTAAGGGTTTTTTTTTGTCTACAAACAGCCTTTTTATATGTAATTGTTTGGCAGGTATTGTAAAAAATACATCATTCTTTGACATTCCGACTTTACTTATTGGAATATTGCATTGAATGAATCAAATTTAAACATTAAATAAGCATAATTTCTAATCCTATAAACATAATAACAACATTCTTTTTTTTATTTACTCAACTACGCATGTAATTCTACTTAATAATTTATTAAAGATATTTCGGGATGGGATACAGAAATACACGAATTAAAATGTCCTCTTCAAATTTAAAAAATCTTCAAATTTAACAAATTAAAGTTTTTTATGTGCAAAACATCAATTGATAATGCTCCCGAGATTGTGAAAAGTGAGCTATATGACATTAGAATCAGCCAGTATTTAATTATTTATCTTAAAAATGGATGATATCAGTGATCTTGTTATCTTATTTTCATTATTTTAATTATCATTATTTTTGAATGATAAAACTAAACCTTTCCTAAACAACAAGTACTATAATGATCCGCACCGGAATGATAAAGTAGTCAGAATTGGAGGTCTTGTAGAAGTTGTACGATCAAAATATGTTCATGCCGACGCTGTCCTGACTTTTAACAGACAAATGTCGAAAGGATACATTTATCCTTTCCTTATATCCTTATATCCTTATATTTATAATATAAATATAATACCAAAACACTTATTTAATACAATTGTATTTAACCCACTGTAAAATAGGCTGTCATTTAACAGTCTTCTGCTATCAAAGTTAAATGACGC
Organism: Anopheles arabiensis; assembly: GCF_016920715.1. Taxonomy (NCBI): domain Eukaryota; kingdom Metazoa; phylum Arthropoda; class Insecta; order Diptera; family Culicidae; genus Anopheles; species Anopheles arabiensis. Next base: position 89,457,429 of record NC_053518.1, read on the forward strand.
AAGACAAAATATTCCGTTAAAAACCCGTTCAACCGTTGAAACGCTAGACATCCACCATTTCAAATTTCGAATAAGCATCAAACGATCACTCTTATCGTTTAATGATGTGCTTCCTTTTGGGAAAATGCCATCCCGCACTGATGCGTCCCGACGATCACCCATCACACCATATGGGTGTTTGTTTATCTCTGCTACCCCTTTCACTTCGTACCACCGTTGCGACGGACTGACTGACTGACTGACTGACTGTTTGACGCCATTCGCCCGGCACAAAAGCCTTTTAGCGCCATTAGCACAGTGTCACAAGCGCAACGCAATCCTGCACCGGCCCAAACTAATCAAACATTCCACAAACCGATCCTGATCGGTGCCATAATTAATGGTTTCGTTAACCATAAACAAAAAACCCAAAGCTTTTGCTATGGCTTAAAGCAAACCACTCAACAAAAAACACACCAAAGCAACAGCAACAAAAAAAAGGGTGCAACATGTTCCTTTGCACAGGAAGTGCACTCGCCGTGTTACTCTCGCTCGCACTCTCTCTCTCTCCGTATCGCAGCGAACACGAGCCCGGCGCCCCGTCCATTTCCGGGGACGGTCATGTCCGTACGGCTGCAGACGCGCAGACACACATCCATCCGCAACACAGATGCCGATACCTCCGGGGGCAGACTGTGGACAGCCCCTAGAGCGTAGTGGAGACGACGACGACGACGACGACGACGACGACGACGACGACGACGACGTTGACGACTACCTCAAGCGCGGATCAAGCACGTAGCACCGAGTTGCTTAACAGCACGAAGGAATGAAAGAGAGCAAGGATCACAGCACAAGGACGAATGCGGGACAGCGAGACAGCACGAGGCACGGGAGACATCCTGCACCGTTTGTGGCTCCTCAATTAGTGCGGTGAAACGGAGCGAGCGGCACGAGCGACAGGTTGAAATGGGCGAATGGGTAGCAAATCGATCTCGACACGGATATTTAAGACTGGTTGTGCACCGGTCTGTCACTATCAGTTGCACTTGAGATTTCATCCAACAACGAACCAATCAGCGAGTGAGTGCAGTGAAACGATGAAGCAATTGTAAAGCACGATCAAGCGTTACGTGACAAAAAGCCAGTGTATTTGAGTGTATTTGCGAATTGCGGAACTATTATCAAACGAAAGACAATGGTGCTATCAACTGTGTATTCGAGGATCATAATGGTGGTGTGTTTAATGCTAATGCCTACAAACGTCTCCAGCTATGCAATAGGTACGTGTTCTTGGAGAAGGTCTGAGAATCGGAAGTGCACAACAAGCAGCAACGGAAGCGTTTGTCTTTAAGAAATGTGCTCATCTACTTACACAATTTCTAATGAAAATCATGTTCAACTTTTTATCAATAGATCACACTGCATCCACCGATACAGCGACGTTGCAGGTTTTAAACGAATTTCGGACACGGCTTGTAGCGGAAGGAGTTATTCGTGACGCTAAAGGTAAAGATCATTAAACAAAGATCTATACGCAATGAATCGAAGTCTTCTAGAGCGACTATCTAATAGTAAATTGTTCTTATCACCAACAGAACTAACAATGGATACCTTCGATGAGCTGGAAGTGCTTCGGCTACTTCCCATGATTATCAGCTTCATGAAGGCAAACGCTCTGTCATCCCTCGAGCAGGACGCGTTCGAGCACATCTACGGCAGCATTTGGGAGCTGGTCGTTGAAGAGTCCCACCGGTATCGGGGCCAGCCTCGCAATGCAATTCTTACCGCACTGCTAGCCTCACCCGAAATACGTCAAACGTCAAATCCCAAAACCAACGATCCTCAACACAACTCCATTCGCGCGCCTGCAACTTCCGCCTCCCGGGAAGCTCCCTCACAGCGAGTGCTGCACATGGCTGCCACGATCGTGCAAAAGTACTACCAACGCCAAACGAAGCACACCAGTGCCAGCAAACGCAAGGCCACCCAAGCACGCCGAAATCAACCCCGGCTAAGAAGTGCCGATGTGCGTACGAAGCAACTGTCTAGCGATTCGATTCGCGTCACAATCGAACTGCCACGCTACAAACGTGCGATCGCCAAACCCAAACAATCGCCCACAAAACAGAAGGCGAAGGAGGAGGTGCACGAGGAGGAGAACGAGGAGGAGGACCCCGAGATGGAGGCAAAGATTTTGGCCGCCATTCAGGCACAGATTGGAAATCCCAGCCTGGAGGAGGAAGACGATGAAGAGGACGACGACACTGCAGCGCTTGGTGAGGATTCATCCGAGTACTTAGACGACGAACCCGACTACATGGGTGTGCTTGGAGATGATGATGACGACGATGATGATGATGATGATACCGAAGAATATGAAGAGGATGATGATGGGCATCTCGTTAACGGGCTGTTGCGAACGAGCATGCAAGATTTCGAGAATCCTTCCTTCAACGAACTGTTGCTGTTGGCGGCCCGGCACAGAGCAGCACAGCAGCGGCGGCAAAAGCAACAGCAACACCATCTTGCCCACCGAATGAAACCTTCGGCGACGCTTCACAGCAGCTATGAGGATTACTAGCCTCGCGGTAGATATCGATTGATGTCTTCATCAGTGAAAGGATCAGTGATCGATGCCTGTTGAGTGCGATGGGAGCGAATCTGCAAAAGATGTGTGGAGCATATCGTGTGGGTTCGCCAGTGCAGCAGCATTAAAATTCAAACAAATCGTACAGAAACGTTAGCGTTAGTGGTTAAGGTTAAGGTTAGGTAAGGTTAGTGTAAGGCTTTTATTATTAGGTGTTATGAATGTTGTAAAAACTCATCCTTCGAAACATTAAGTGCAATGCGATCGCTGTCGAATAAACTATAAGTGTTATTTGTGTACAAATTAGATCGTTTTGTAGTGTTTCTTTTATTAATTTATTTATTTTGATGTTTTGTAATTGAAAATTTTCAACTAGCAATAATTAATTAACAAAAACATTTACTAAATATTGTTCAATACAGTTCCACCACAAGAAAACTATATTTAAGAACCCATTGTTCAAGGTTCCGGCCAACAAGGGCTTGTAGCAACCTTGGCTGATCACTACGAATCGCTGATTACGACACGACATGAAACGAAGATGACGAAGAGGGCGAGAGAATCGGTTTGAATGATGTAAAAGAGACGAAGCGCGATGCCGGTGGCAGATACTAAAATACAGTGGAACCCCTCACAACGAGTAACCTTTATAACGATTTTTTCGCAAAACTTACAAATCTGAATACTCAACAAATACTGCTCATAATGATTTATTTGTTTATTTATTGTTAAAATTGGCCACCATACAACAGACGCGTACTCCACTACCGATCGTACCAACGAACAGTACAACATCTTACACGAAGCAGGATCGTTTATTTCACGCGCAAGTTGCTTAAGCAGGCCTAGCAGCAGATTCCTCTTGGTTACGACGTCGTCAAGCTGGTCATGGAAGCTCAACTTCGCATCAAGGAGCACTCCAAGATCCCTGGGACCGCTTTTACGCTCAAGTATGGAGCTGCGTAGGGCGTAATCGTATCGAAACGGTACTTGCTTTCTCACCGAAGGTGATCACCGCGTACTTCTCGACACATAGTTGCAGGCCAAATTGTGAAGCATCAGGATTGGAACATGCACAACATGTCCGGAAGATGCATCTGATCTGCTTGTGAGCGAACCGGTGAATGTAATTTAGCAGGAGGAGAAGTGCCGTCTAGTCTAAATCGAGTAATTGTGCTTTTTCAAAACCTTTTGAAACTATGTTCATGTTTTATCAGATATATATTTTATTTTCATACAAACTACAGCATATAAATTGATCAACGGTGACTCTTCTCACCTTTAAAGCATCGTATTTACTAATTAAATTATTCATTCCAAATTGAACTACACACATAGCTCCCCATTAATTTCCTTTGTACAATGTCTACCAGCCGAGAAGCACGGCTCAACGATACTGCCACAACACTGCCAGCGCATCCTGTTCCATCTTCTGAAAGAGTTGGTCCTTAAATTTCTCATACTGACGATCGCGCTCCATGCTTTCGTCTGACACCAGGCTCGCCTGCCGCACGTCGTTGCCTCCCATTCGCTCATCCTCGCGCACCAATCGCTTCAGCCAGCTTAGCTCCGCACGTTTACGCTCCATGATCGCCGCATGATGGTTCGTTGTGCCGTACCGGAACACTTTCGGATAAAGGCCCCAGCTCTGCAGCCGCTCGCGGTAGGAAGCATCCGTCCAGGGGTTTCGGACCCAATCCAGGGACACTGTTTCGTCGTAGGATACAAAAGACAACGCACACAAACAAAATGGTTTAATCTCGAACGTTCCAACGCACTTCCTCGTGCTTTTTACTTACATTTTCGTGCAAACAATGGCCGGCTTCCGGTTAACACCATCAGTACCGTGCAGAACAATGCGCCCAGCAGTACTTTCATTTTCTTTTCAGCTTAAAACAATGCAACGATCCTTTCTCTTCCACCTCACGGCAACAACTGGCACTGGATCGATGGCGGACGGAAACGAATGCTGCATACGCTGGCAGGTAAACGACTTCTTTTGATGCCATTCCGGGAAGAAAAAAACAAAACGAAAAAAGGATTCCGACCGAGGCAAAACAGCAGTAAAACGGTACTGCTGTACGGCCTACGGTTCCGTGCGCAAACGATCAGCCTCCGCCACCATCAAGGGCCACAGGTCGTCGAAAATTTCCGCCAGCGCATCCCTTTCCTCGGGCGTAACGTTCTCCAGGCGCAGTTGCTCGACAATGTGCGGTATCAGGGCGGCCATTTCCGGGTCCTTTACCATCACGGCCATCGGGCTGCTGCTGCTACCTGCACAAAACGATGCAAAAGAAAAGAAAGGGTTGTTAATACACTTTCTATTTTTTGGGAAATTCGGCTTGTTCACTTTCTTCTAGGTTAGGTGTAAATAAAAAAATATAGAACATAAATATTGCTGGTAGCAATTAACCCGATCTTCTCATCATTGTATGGCACAATCGCCATCGCTTCGTAAAAATCACCTTCCCGATTGGTGCGCCCTCTAGCTGTCAGAAGAGTAACCATTCAACCATTCGCTCAAAGCTTACCTTTATCGTTCCCGTTCGCGTTGTGCTGCATGTTGGCGTCCTCCGTTAGTATGATCACCTCCGTTTCGTCGTCCTCATCCTCGTCCGAATCAGGCTCCTGCGACAGCAGATTCGGTCCCGAACTAAGCTCATACTTAACAGAGCGCCCATCCGGTAGAAATGTAAGATCGTTTCCATTCTGCATACGAATATCAATTGCTGGATCGGTCTTCAGCTCCACTCTCGCGCGTTCCGTACTCGCTGCCGCCGACTCCACCTCTAAATCGTAATCATTTACCACAGCCTTATCCGAGGCGACCGGCTGCTCTGTCACGTACACTATTTCCACCGCGCTCGGGACGGTTTCCGATCGCCTCTCGTCCGCATTCCAGTTCACATCGTTCACACCACTCGGCTTGTTGTATGTTGTCTCCTGCAGCTCTTCAATCTCGTTCAACACTTCACTTTCCGACTGCACGACGCGCACCAGCAATCCGCGAAAATCGTTAAATGCGTCCCGCAGCTTACCCTGCAGCGTGTCCTCCATCGCCGTCACGTCATTACCCATATGGCCGCTCTCGCGCAACCCCGTCAGCGTTTTGACGACGAGCGGAAACAGCAGGCGAAAATCGTTTGCCAGCTGCTCCTTGATCGGATCCCGGGCCGCATACTCGCCAATGTTAAACACCTCCTCGAACCCGTCGACACCGGACAGCAACCGTTCCAGCTCGTCGCGCAGATCTTCCTTCGTGAGCCGGTCGATCAGATTGCTCAGGATGGTCGTTGGCTCCTGGTAGGCCGGGCGATGGTAGGACCGCATCACCTGCACCAGATAGTACAGTTGGAGCAGCTTCTTCGCGTACGGATCGATCGGTACGTTCGAAAGGATCCCGGCAGAAGAGTGCGCTGGTGGCACACCATGATCAGCGTACGATCCTAATCCAACGAGCTGCGGATCGGTGTTGGATGAATCTGTCGAACGAAACGAAAGTAGCCTTATTACCTTTCCACTGCACAGAACGCTTTTCCTTTTCAATGCTTACCACGGTCACGATCCACGATCACATAGCTCGCCCCGAACTGAGAGCAGCATAGGACGGAAATAATCACCAGCAAATTCATCCTTCGCACCAAGTTTGACCGTCCCTTCCAAGCACCACGCACGACTGAGCATCGCTCCGGGCAAGTCACGTCCATTTTATAGCTTTGCACGGACACAGCTTCGTCCAGCATCCTCGTCCCAACACGGCACTAACGATCAAAAGCCAACAATGCAGGTTGGCGAAGGGTAGTCCGTCGCATCATCTTCTACCTGCCGGAACGAAACGGATGAAAATAAATCACGAATAATACACGCGGGCCTGCTGCCAGTTGCCGTAGGTCACTTCCGCTGACCTCTATCCCCGGTAGGTGGTCGCCCAGTCTCGCCTTACCTTGTCTAATCGCTCTCGCCATCATGCCAGGTTGCAATGTTTCCGCCCTCGTTTTTTGGTTGTTCTGTTTTTCTCCCTGCAGATGTGTGCTTGTGTGTAGAGCGGGTACGGCTAGAAGCATTCGATGCGTGTCTCGTGGACTATCAGGTGTGGTCTAATGTAGAGTCATCACGTTAACCTGTAGTTTCTGCTTTCAGCTGGGTGCAAAAGATTCGATTTTTTAAGGTAGTTGGTTTTTTGTTCTTACATGGATTCTTGTATTTTGTGTTTTTCTTTCGTTCCAAAGCAAAGGATTCAAACATCGCTAGAGTTTTATTCAATATTTTTTTATATTTTTTAAATATATATATTTTTTATGTATATGTAGAGCTTCTAATCTGTATAGTATCCTTTCTCGCGCCTTTTTTTGTTATATTCCCTCCCTCCTAAACTATGCTGATGTCTTGTTGTTGTTTTTTTATGATATCTGTGGAGCCCAGTGGCCGGTTGGTTAGTACTTAATCATCTTATCGATCTTGTTTTTTTTTGTTCTTTTATTATCTTTTCCTTATTTTCTTTTAACTTTTTTTTTTGTGTTGCTTATCTGTTCGATCCTTCCACCATTTCTTATGCGAATATGCGTGTGTAAGGGTACTTTTTTTGGGGGGTGTAAATCAATTACTTGTGATTTGTTTGTTATTTGCTTTTTTAATGTTTTTTTGTTCTTTCGCTGCTCCTTTCGGCTTGCACAGCTGGTAGAACTTGTTGAATTAATAGTGTTGTTAATAACCGACAGTTTAAAATATGCTTACCGTAAACCGTTAATTGTTACCCCAATTCGACCCCTGTCCCGATCGATCGGTTTGGTTTACACGAGCACCAGAGAGCAACGATCGAACGATCACACCAGACAAAAAAACCTTCCGGATCTTCCGGGGGCTTTACACCGAGGAGTGCCGGTTGATTCTGATCCCCGTATCCCTGGTCCCCGGCCATTCTCCTAATCCTAAAGTTTCCTGGCCTCCCAATGCAGGCATTGAATTGCGTGTGAGATTCTTATTAAACGTGTATCGGATTGCTTATATGCCTATAATGCCAACTGTGCCGCCACTGGTCGCTCGTTCGCCACTCGTCGTGTATAAATAATTTAAACTTAACATCTACAATCACGGCGCTTCTCGTACTGCCTCCTCTCCTTTCCCTTTTTCGATTCCCCTATCCCCTAATCCCTTTATCCTTTGGTTGCCGCGAACAGAGCTCCTTCCAGCCCCTCCCCCATTCCACGGGGAGTTTTTAACATTTTTACACGATGCTTTTATTTCAAAAAAGAAGATGTGCTCTCCACACTGCGCTCCACCACCTATAACTCGTTGCGTTTGGTCAATGCGCCAAATTTACTGCGCAGTTCAAAAACATCGCCCCCTCCCCCCAAAAAAGTGGTCTTACTACGAGAGGGTTCCCCTTTCCTTTTGTCGTTTTCTACGTTCAACCACTACACTTTTTTACACAATTTTTAGCACGCAATTCTTTTGCAGCTCTTTCCACACGAATAAGGGTAACGCTGTTTGCGGGTGCAATTTTAAGTACATCTTCTTTTTTTTTACTTTCACCCGCAGCACATTAGAATCGTGATTTCGATAAGTCTCACCTAAGATTGGCATATTTATTTTCCCCGCAGCCGGACCTCATACACTCTTTTCTTTTTGTTAACGAATTTAGTGGTGTTTTAGTGTGCCTGATACAAAAATTGGGAGCTAACTGGCATGAAATCTACGTCCGAAATCTACCGTCAAAGTTGGGGAGCTGGTGGTGGATGGGTGCTGGTGGGTCTGTTTGGGTATTGTCACCGAATTTGTTCCACCGCGCAACGTTCCTGGGCTTCGGACTGACTGACTGACTGAGCAACAACCGTGTCTCCCTAGCAGCTTTCAAAAGCCCACGGTTTGGTTCCTTTCAAGCAGCAAAGCGCATCGCGTCTCCTCCAGCAGCGTGATACCATGTTAGTGTTTTAGTGTGTGTTTCTGTATTGTTTGTGTTTCGTTTCATTTGCTCGGTGTTGTTACTGTTACAGCTTCGCTTTTTGGGGTGCTGGGGTAGTTATGTGTTTTTGTTTCTTCTTCTTTTTTGAAAGGCACAATTTCACTCCAACTATCCACACTTGTGCGCACTGTGCTGCTAAATTTTGACTCCTTTTTGTTGCGATTCTTCCAAATATTCCAAAACTCCTCTGCTGCTGCTACTAAAATCTTGCTTGACTCGGGGTAGTGACACGAACACTAACTTTCTTTGTTTTGGTGTATATAAAGGTTAACTTTTAGATCGGCGGTTTTGAGGTTTCGATTTGGTGGCCGTACGTACTCTACCCAGTACACGTAAATGTGCAAAAATGAAGGATTTTGTAGAAGAGAGAAAAAAAGACATGAAAAACATGCAAATTGAAGCAAGAAAGCGAAAAATCATAATAAATTTCACAAAAAAAAACAGACAAAGAAAGAGAAGCTAATGTACTAACAAAATCAACTGCGAAAGAGATAGTACAGCATCGAAACAAGAGTAGTCCAAATAGAGCACAACACAACAGTGGATGCGCATTTAAATGCGCAAAACAACCCAAACAAAACAGGACAAAATAAATTAATCTCCCAATTTCACGAGAGAAAGCCAAAACACAACAAAACCATACGATACAAAAGCACATACATACGCACATAATTTCACACGCACACACATTTGACTAGAATTTCATTCTTCTCTGTATGCATCTGTCTTCTGTCCTCCCCCTTTCCACACACTCCATGTTACTCGCGCGAAAACCGCGAAAAACGGAAACAACGGAAACGGAAAAATGATAGGCAAAGATCGAGCTTTGTTCGCTTTTTGTTTTTGTTCGTAGTATTGCTTGCGAACGTACGCATCGATCCGACTCACTAATGTGCAAATGTGAAACCAATTGATGCTGCCACTTCTAGTGTTCTGAAATCTGTTCCTTTCTGTTTTTCGCTAATCGCTTTTTCTGCTCTCTCTCTCTCTCACACTCTCACTCTCACTACCTCGGTGGGGATAAGACGACGCTACATCATTTTGTGGTATTGCTTGCGTGTTTTGCTCTACATCGTAATAGCAGCCACATCCTAGAGGATATTGCATTTGCATTCAAAAAGTCTGATTCCTACACATCCCCTCTTCCCCACTATCCAACAACTATATCCGATAAACAATTATTGCAAAAATCAGTCCACGGGATTCGGTTGAGAGGACTACGGCGGGGGCAGCACGTTATGACTGTGAACCGTAAATTGGGATTGTTTTCATCTGTCCAACATTGCAACATTGCTTTTTTTACACCTTTCCAGATCTTCGATACATAAGCCCGCCATACGAAGGACGAAGACACGAAACAAGAATTGAGCTTTCGTATAGTTATGCTGTCCTATTGTTCTTCATTTTGTTTTGCTTCTCCAACCGCTTTGTCCAACACTGTTTATTGCTTATCCGCTAAAAGTATTTGTTAAGTAAATAATGTGTCTCCCGCCCACAGCGCAACCGCGTGTTCTGCGGCAAGTTGCTCATGCAAGGTTACTACTATCGGTCTAGTTCGGCTTTTCTACAGTACGTTAAAAACTAGTTGTATAATAAATAGAGTAAATTTCTTTATACGCCTGAATGCCTGCTGCCTGGGGGCGCACTTTCGCACGCTGGCCTTTGCTTGATGTGTGTGTGTGTGTGTGTTTACAGATTCTGACGCTGACTGGCACCGCCGCAGAGGGAAAATAAGCTCTTCCATTTCAGGCGCGGCCACAAGATGTGTGCTTGAAATATGTGCGAATTGGCAATTATATGCGCTCATAGAGGGGTGTATTTGTGTTTGTTGAGGCTGTTTCCTTTTTTCTTAAATTCAAGAGATGAATATTCGAGAACGATTGATTGGTGATTGATTGATCCGGCTTGATTCCGTTACTTTGCTTTGCTGAGTTCTTTATTACCTATCGCTTACTGTTTGCATTTCACGTAACGCAACGTTACGTAACGCTTCCGGTTTGGTTAGCTGTTAGTTTGATAGATTTTAAAACACTACACACCTCTGAAGGGCTAACTAAAATGTACGCCCCAACCATGCGCTGTTTAGTTGTGTTTTGTGTAATTGGTTGGTGGTTTGGGGTGTTGTTTTCTTCCTATTTCCTTTTTCCAATTTTTCTTTGTTATGTTTTTTTTGGCTAGGCAGCGGACACTACAAACTAAACCATCTCCCAACTCCTCGCTGCGTTGGCGCAGCGGAAGGCGCGCATTCGTCGCGAGTTACGAGCGCTTCTCGTTGACGCCACCGACGCCATCGCCGAGCAGCGACAGCATCAGCGCTTGCGGTAGTAAATATTATTGCAGTCTAGCCTCCTGGAGCGAAGCACCGGTCGCGTTCTGATAGGGCGACAGGCCGGGAAATGCACCCGCCGCGGCAGCAGCGGCGGCGGCGGCAGCTCCTGCTTGCGGCAGCGTGGCGTACGTGTACGGTCCGGCCATGTACTGGGCGGCGGCAGCCGCAGCTCCGGCAGCTGTGAAAACAAAAACACACACACAAAACAGATTAGTTGAAGATCTTAGATAGTACCCTTTCGCGTTAATGCCTTACCTGAGGCACCGGATCCATAGGGATACGCATCGAACCCTGTACTGTACTGGCCCGGATACGGTGCGGCGGCGGCTGCTGCTACCGCATTCTGTTGCGACACAATTGGAAAGAAAATCGGCGAATTATTATTACTGCATCCACTCTGACGGCTCGTGTGCGGCTCAGTGCGCTCGGCCCCGTCGGTTGCTTACCTGGTACTCGTAGAATTGACTAGTGGCGGCCGCGATGGCGGCTGCGTGCGACAGCTGGGTGGCAGGGATCGGCACCAGTCCGGAGGCGGTTGCGCCCGCTCCGGTCGAACCGCCCGCCGTGCCTAGGTACGGTGTGCCGTAAATGTAAGACGGTGGCACTCTGTAGGTCGAGCGGAGACCGATCGGTGAAAGAAACAGAGAAGGAAAAGGGAAAAGATGTATTAAACAGTGGTTCAATAGCTTCTCTTTCGCAACCAAGTACACTGCAACCAAGAGCAACAACAAGAAAAAGTAAAACAGTTAACAGCAACAGCAACAACAACATCAACAACAACAACAACAACAAAACACTTTATATTTGCCAAACACGCCAAACAACAGCAACATCAACGAAAACGTTTCGATTAGTTTTCAAACCTCGTAAAAAACGGTAAAATGAGTAAAAGAAAATAATAAGTATAGAAAACAAAAAAAGGAAATGTTGTAGAACAACCAAATCAAGATTCAGATAAAACAAAAGAAAAAAAAGACAACTAAAGTGTAAGAAAAGTCATAAAAACAACAACAAAAGAAAACAACCCATCAAACGACGCATACCGCACACACAGGAAAGTGAGTGAAATAAAGAGAGAAAGTAAAAATAAAGAGCAAAAAAATCATCCCACAAGCAAATAAAAACGCTTGTAAGTGTTGTAAATGAACCCATTAGATAAGAAAGTAAAACACAAGAAAAAAAACTTGAAAAAACATGTTTTTCACCGATGAGAGATAAAAGAGACAAGAAGAGCAGAGAACAGACATAAACATGAGCTCTTGCACCACCGCCACCTCGTGACCATTGGAGTTGAAGATAGGACGACCTGTGCCCATGATGCAAACATGAACGATTCTTCACCATTTCACCATTGTGACAGTTGTCAGTGGCCGTTTCCTGATTCGAAGTGCCATCGCACTACATATCTCGTACGGCACCCCTTTTCCGATGAAGGCTACGAGTACGTTTTCAACTCTAAAGCAACATGACATGTTTATCCGTCACCCATCTGTGACCATTCGTTACAATTATTGATCGCACAGCCGTACTATTCTTACAAACCTCACGCCCCTCAAGCCTCAGTGACAACACCCAACAAGCACGCAGAGTGTGGAGCTTAAGTATCTCAAAAATAGGATCCGCCCCATCACTTTCGAGGGAATCGAGGAGGGACACTAAAAACTGCCACCCCTCGGGCCCACACGTCTGTCAACCCAACCCCTCTACTAGTGAGCGTTCCCGCGTTTCGCTTGAACGAAGATTAAATAAAATCCATAAAACGAACCAACACACTGTCATACACACGCTGCTTTACAGACCCGTTCGTTACCTCTCAGTAAAGAAAAAAAAATACACACACCCGTCGCCATTTTAGAACGTCACTGTCCGCCCACCTTTATTCTGATGCTCCCACCGTTTGCGGGATCGTCGGGTGGTGTGTGTGTGCGGGAGTGCGATTGGGGGACGAGCCCGGGAAAACGATCGCGATCGCGCGCGCCGTACCAATTGCGAGCGAGCGTGACGGCCATCTTGCCATCCGTTGGGCACGATCTCGGGCACAAACGTGTGCTGAAGCTGAAACCGTGGAATGTAGCGTATCAATCATCGTTTTGGGAGGCGAGGAGGTTGATTTTCGCACTTCAAACTGATTATTGAGTGTGGTTTGTAGAAATCTTATCTTGTTATAGGTTTGACCACTGTGGAAATAAGTGGATCGTATGATAGGCATGACACGCGATTTATTTCAAGCTATTCATTATGAGAATGTTAAAAATGTCAATTTGGAGAATAAAAGAACTCATCATAACGATCAATACAAGACGACGAGTTTTAATAAATTTATCTACTTATGCTGTATTGCATTTTGTTATCATTACCGAACGACAATGTTCTTCAACTAAAGATTTATCTAAGCTTCTTCATTCAGACAAATGTGTTGTTAACAGTCCTCATCTAGGGATAGGAATTAAAATTTTGTAATGTAAAACTGCAGTCATAAATGTCTAGAAATACTGTTTAAATTGAACATAATTCCTTCAAGGATCAAACATTGTTGGCTTAAATTCAATAGGAAAAAGGTGCGTTAGAGTCAAAAATGTATGCCTTAGAGCCAACATTTAACGGCTACGACTGTAAAATGATAAAAATAACTAGTATAAAATACCACCTAGTAGCAAGTTTACAATATTTAGTCGTCTGAATTACTTGCCTACTTACTAACACCATAGTGACTGCCAGTAATTGACAAGATAATGTGGTTTGATGCTAGAAGTTCGTAGTATTTGTCGATTAATCGCACCTGCACTCAAAACGATCCAGTTTATTCAACTCTCTGAATCTGTATTTGTACAGGCAGAATGTGTGCTATCCGTCGGCCCCATTTCACAACACAACAACGCCCTTGTAATTGTACTTTGTCGACGATATTTATTAGCCCATCCCCATCGATAGTCGAAAACAACCTTCAGCTGGCAACAGACAAAGGATGACCGGTGTGACAGCGGGTTACACCGATTTAAAAGCGCGTGTTGTCGTCCCGGCCTCGCAGTATCAATACTGCTCGGCGCAGTACATAGGACGCACGGTAGTGGTGATGATTATCGTAATCTACTGTCGCCGCGTGATGGATATTTAATGGTTTTGGCAATCATCTGAGCTCAAAACAATATTGACCAACATTGTACACAATCTCTGTGTGGTGATGATGACACATCATTACCCACCAACAGATCTACATTGCAAATAGACACATTCTTCGCAAAAACAGATCTGTACGTTCCCTTACCCCAATTCTTCCTTTCTTCAGAAGATCGAGTACCTCCAATACGAACATCAGGTTCGGAGGAAGAGGTGTGTAATGATCACTAGAGTACCATCTTCACACACACACATACCCATACTCATCCCAACCACACTATTGAGATTGTCACCGTGGGCATTCCGGAGGAGCGCTCACGATGGGACATTTCTAAAAATAATCCCACCAACCTCCCGATGCTGCGTCGTGTGTACTACAACCCTGCTCCGCTCGAAAGAATGTCCAAACGGTGTCTTCTACATAACGATCATCTTCGTGTGCATCGTGAAAATATCTAACGCTCCTCACTCACTGACGGATCGTTGCAACTCTGCAGCAAAACTCTTGTCTTGGTTCCTCGATCTTTCGGGGGCACAGGGGGAACAGATCGCATCGCATTTTGTCTTGGAGCGAGGTGGAGACGAAGGTTGGCTGGCTGGCTGGCTGGTGTGTACATAATGAAGGTGGCTTCTCGGCTCTCGGGAGGGGGTTGTGGTGTTGCGCGCCAAGCACAGAAGCCGAGAGCCATATTTATTTGTATTTTTAGAACGCGCTCTCGCGCTGCGCTGTGTTCGGCCAAACTGCGCGCCCTGCTTTGGCAAAGCCAACCGCCAATATACTACACCTCGCATCGCGACCATCTTCCTGGCTGTGTGTCGTGTTGCCAGTGTGGGGCGGCGGTTACCCGTGCACCCACGGGTTTGTCCCAAAAGCCCCAAACCAAGACATCGCTCATGCTCGTGGCGTGTCGCGCCACAACAAGACATGTTGACGATGAGAAGAGTTTCCCTACTCTCTCTCCTGCGTCCTAGTAGAGCAGTGCGCGCGCTAGTGAGGATTGACATTTGAATTTTCCAACCGAGCGTTCCATCGCAACCTTTTTCCTAATTACTTCACACGCGAGGACAGAGGAGAAAGAGATAGAGATTTGCCGGCCATTTGCTTCCCTGCACACGTGTGTCTTCCGCTCTTGGTGGTGATGTGGTGTGCCCGCCCAACACCGAAGCGCGCGTGAAGCAATTACGTAAATCGAAATAAATGCAGCAATTACATTAATTCGATAAAAATCGCTCCAAACCCTGGTGGCGTAGGTAATCGCGACCAAATATTGCGCGACAGTGTCTGTTGCGTTACACCGTCGTTGGCAACGTTGGACTTACGGGGCGGTACAGAAACATGTACAGAAAATTGATTAATACTTCCATTAATGCCTACCCAACAGCCTCGAGAGCTGGGGATTTATATTGCTATATGTCCCACTTTTTTTCTTTTCAAAACCATTTAATGTCTTCATTTCTAAGCATTGATATGTCCCTTCTCTCTCTTCTTTGATGTAGATGGGTCATATAAAATGTATAACGCCACCGATTGCGGCGGATATATTGCGAAGCCTCGGCACGATTGTCACATTTTCATTATGAAAGGGCGGTACTGGGTAGCAGCATGATCGTAGATTAACTCTTGTCCTCAAAGCAACTCACCGACTATAAATAACGGAGTACAAACCCGCTGCCGATGGCCATTACATGACACAATAGTCGCGACTGACTCCCAACCGCTTCTATTAAGCTTTTTCCGTCTTTCATCACAACATGGTCCTCTCCATGGTGCACGCCTATCGATTGGAGGTGGTGGTGTGTCAAGTGTACTGCTCTATTCGTACCAATCTCCTTTCGGGTCGCGTAAGCATCGACCCCAAGACTTTGCTCATACAAATTAAGCGGAACCCTTCAGAACCAAGGCAGAACCGATTGTTCTTGCCTGCTTCGCAGGAGAGCTCCATCCTGTGCCTAAGTGGACGCCGCACGATCGGCGGGAAAAATCACGTTTTCCGCCGATGGTATATGCCCGGCCGTCACTTCCGTCACGTCTGTGATTGACGTCAGAAGGGTTGGGAATAAGCGGGACAAGGAGCGTAGTACCGCTCATATGCGCCGATGATGGAAGGCACACACATGGACACCTTGTTTTTTTGGGTCGCGTTTGTCGTCAGGAGTGCGATTGAATAATGTGGCGATGTGGGTTGAAAGAGCCGAGATACGGCACCGGCATTTTCATCTGCCATCCCCTTCAACTCTTCAAGGTTTTCGATGAGCAACGACGATCCGTTTCTTGATGGACCTGTTTTGGGTGTATTTGGCTTGCTTTGGCTTAAAAATAAACATACCGCTAATCCCGCTTTGTCGCAAACAAAATTGAGATGAAAATAGATCATGGTGTACACCCATTACTTTGAAGAGATTTATGCAACACTCTGTCAATATCCACATGTTAGGAATTATTTGGTAGTTACGTTCTGTCCAATTTCGCAACACAAACCCCGCATTTCTTGGGCTGATGAGCTCTTGTAGCTAGTGACCATCTATTATCTTCTCTGTAGTCGCTCTATAATTGTACTTTAAGCTCAACAATTTGAACAGCTAATTGAGAAACGTTTGGATTTTGTAACCAACTTCAATTTTAATCCTAATCTCTGTTCCTAAGCTATCAACATGTTGTCACCTCTAGGCACATAACTTGAACGATATGATCGCTAGAACGAATTGTTGCCCCATCTATAAACATCTAAATATGTGATTCAAACACGCACACACACACACCGAAACACACAAACAAACACGCACACAAAATCAAAAGTAGAGCAGAGGTATTTTTAAAAACGCACAGCAACATAGCACACGTTTTGAGAAATCTTTTTAGAATTATGTCGTACATATAAAAAAACGCAAAAACCACAAGACTCAAACCTATTGAAAGCTTAAAAAACACGGTTAAGCAATAGCGCCATCGTCTAGAAAAACAAAAAGCACTGAAAAAGCTAAAACGTCACTAACATGTCACAACATATGGTATTTTTCATTCAATTTTTAACAACTGCTTCAACAAATGTTGATTAATTTTAAAAGAGGTAATTCATAAAAAACAAAATTCATAAAATCCACAGCACTCTTTCGTCTAGCTAAAACTTATCAAACAAATAAAACACAACATTTAAGCAAACAATAAAAACGAAAAATCCAAAAGAAACATTCTAAATCCACCACCAGGAAGAAGTACCGCACAAAACTCTGCCCAAGAGGCTGCTTAGCACGTTGGGACGTATTAAAAAAACAATCCACTTCGAGCATCGGGTTGTTCGGTCGTTAATCTTAAACCAGCAGCAGCTGCCAGAGAGAGCTGTGGCAATTACACCTTGAAGGAGATAATTTATAGATCCGAGAGCAAGCATATTTTATTCTCTTTAACGGCCTCTTACTCACATACACACACACTCTTGTGTTATAACCGCCACGTGAAAGCTGCCCATGATAAGCGTGATGATCTTTTTTAATGATTTTCCTTCAACAGGTCAACACAAGTGCTGTTAAACAAAAAAAACAGCATTTGATACGTACGGCAACTGTTGATTTAATAATTGTACGATCTGCATTTCTGTGGTCATCTGCTGATGCATTATTCAGGTACGCGAGGTACGATTGCAACCTCACAAAAATCAACCGCACACGTAACGCTTCCGCAGCCATCAAGATGAAACCTAATTTGTGAAAGTCAATTTCACTCTCCTGGCGCCTCCGCAAATGCAATGCAACGCGGCAAACGAACCTGCAGGTCGACGGCAACACACGCCGTTGTGCAATGCGCGTAATGCCATATATTACAACGGTACCAACATGATCACCCGTGCCTGATCTCATCAAAATGCAAACATATTCCGGTGGGTCCACGGGGGTCGAAAGCCGGATTGCAATGAAAAGCAACGCCCGGAGCAGCAGCCCAAATTTTTATTTTACCGCAATCAAAATAATTTCCTAAGTTCCGCGTGATGGAGCACGCGATAAAAGCGCGTGGGGTGGATAGCTACATACTACCACCCCACGATCACCAACGCCACACATCCGGCAGAAAAAACGGTTCCGGTGCCGGATCGGACAGTCTAACGGCCCCTCTGTTTGCGGCGGTGCCATGTCACCCAGGGAGTGGTCAGCACGTGTTAAATAGACCGTGGCCCAAACCGTGGCCGAGGTGAAATGTGAATCATGCCAACCCGTTTGACACGATCTGTTGCGTAGTTCGGTTTTATTTTTTTTTTTTTTTCGGCGCTCAATTTTATTATTTTTACGCGTTTTTGGCATGATTGTATCTCACTGCCATTTCGAACTAGATACAACATTGAACAAAAAAAACAAACGCCAACGATGGTCAGGCGACCGGAATGGAGACGCCACACCGCGGGGGAAGAAAGAAAATCTAAATGGAAATACACTGAGCACCACAATAAAACGTACAAACACACACACACGCACACAAGGGCACACGCCACACCAACACCCACACACACACACGGCTGGGGGACACGCGCTAAAAGAGCAAAATCAACAACAACAACAATAACAACAGTAACACCAACAACAACGGCAAAAACACAACCAAATCGCACACACACGCACACACGAACGCACTTCTCACCTCGAATCGAGCAGCGCGCGCGATAAATCACGACAGACGATGAGCACGACGATGACAAACAATCGCACACACACGCGCGCGCTGTAGGGTTGCATGTGTGTGTGCGTGATTGTTGTGTATGAGTGTGAACGATCGGGTAGGTCGACGTGGGTGGTGGGGAAAGGTGGGGCACCACGAGCGCACATGAATTGTTCATTCGCAAGGCGCGCACACAGTTCCCCTTTAGCCCTCTCCAATCCAATGTGCCTATCCATACACACACACAGAGACATACGGGCACCCGCCCCGTAGAGAGGGAAGTGTGTGTAGCCAGTTGACACACCCGACGTTTGAATGCAACACGTACCACGGAACTGGACTCGTCAACCCTCCGCGCCCGGGCAACTGCAGTGTAACCTGAAGTGTGTATAGGGGGGGAGGGAAACGGGAGAAACAAAATGGAAAACACTGGTTTGGTTTCGGTTTGGTACGGTACACACGGCACACACCAGGTAAAACAAAACTAGCAAACCTCGCTGCACACACACACACCCCGGAAAAACTCATGAATATCTAGCGACAGTAAAAAGAGAAAAACATACAAACACGCACACACGGAGAGCACACGAAACACACTAAACGAACCGCACACGACCAACCCACACCAAAAGGTTCAGGAAAAGTGCAGCAGAACGTCGAAAACAAAACGTGAAAGGAGTTCGTTAACATGTATAAATGCACTTTGAATGCGTGGCGATGCGAAATAAAGTCGCATTTCCCGAGCATTGTTGTAATTTTTTAAACAATTTACCTAACAAACCTCTCATTATCTCTCAGCAATCTGACTCCATACTCTATAATCAGTAGTGAAGCTACAAAACTATTCACCAAGAAGTAAGTAAGCCACTAGAAGTCACAAAACCAAACTCAAACTCTAACATACAAAAAAAAAAAAACCAAATATCACTTCACCACGTCGAAGCAACCAAAAAACACCAAATGAAACAAACCAAAAGACCTAAGGAAAACAAAACCAAACAATCAAACAACAAAAAACTTCAAACAGTATCATATAGAAACACAAAAGAGATGGGTGAACCGAAAGCTGCAAACGCTATCGAGTAAAGTAGACAGAGAGAGAGAAAGAGAGGGAAAGAGAAAAAACACATACACGTAGGAAAAAAAACACAAAATATAAAAGGAAAATGTAATAAAAAAAAAACAACTAAAAACAAAATCAACAAAAAACAAACAAAACAGCAACAACAACAAAGAACACTATAAAACTCTGCCACAAACGCGAAAAACGCAAAAGAAAAATTCACTCGAACGCTCGGCTTTTGTGTTGTTTTGTTTGGAAAAATTACATGAACGTGAAGCAGCTCGCAGCACGGGACCCATATCGAAACGCCATCAGCGCCATTTGCCTCTAGTGGGCAAAAAATCAGCAGTAAAGCGGTCAACCTGCCGCACACGGGCTGCAAACAAAACGAAGTGGGAAGTGGAGGAAATGAGTGGCAGATAAGGCAGAGTAAGGTAGAAGAGAAGAAAAGAGGGGGTAGAGAAGTTTGTAAGAAAACAAACAAAAAAAACAGACCAGAGAACAAACTGCATGTATGTAACGATTTGAGCCCCAAAACAAACGCCTTTTTCCCTGTGGAAATAAATAAAAAACAGCAAACGAATATGGGTAGTGGAAAACTTATGACCCGAACAGGCAATGTAGTCAGCCTGTGCAGAGAGATTAATCCATTTTAGCATGTACAAAATGTGGTTGATTACGATTGAAAAATAGATCGCACTATATAGCAGGCTCTGCCAAGTGTGCCCTGCTATGGGTGTCAATAAACGACTCTTTGCTTCAAATTTGGAAGTGTAACGGGACGAGCAATCACTTCTAAAGTTCACCAGTCACCACACACACACACACACCCCTCGACTGGTAGCCGACGGTTGAAGAGTTCTAAATAAAAACCGCAATCAATCTTTTGCTGTAGTAAAAAACGCGCGCACACACACTCACACGACAGCTACTACCGAAGACACGGAAGCAGCAAAGCAATATCTCCGTGACAGCGCTAGTCGCAACGTCTCGTCTCAACACTATCCTGCAGGCGACACGACACGCCGAAAGGGAAATCGGGTAGAGCGCGGCTTAATTAACGGCCCACCGACTGTCTCCAACCGATAGCAGGAGGACGCAACGCAACGATCGCCTCTCCGCTTTTAGAACATTTATTCCGCGTCCGATCTAGCGCCCCGTTAGCGGGTACACGCTCGCCATGGTTAGTTTTTCCTGGGGGAAGGGGGAGGTTTTCTGCGCTGGCTTCTCTACCCCTTGGCGCACTGCTTGCGTGTCACCTATATGTACGCATACATATATCACCACACTCTGGGGAGTGCGTGTGACGCAAGGCGACTAGAGTCAGAGAGAGTAATAGATAAAATGAGAAGGGAGACATGTTGGAAAAGTTTGGAAAACTATGGGTACCTATTTTTAGGCTAGCAAACACGTTACTCTACTGGCTGTAATGGCGCGTACGAATGATGATCATCATCACCGTGCGGGCACCATCGTGCAAAATAGAATATGTGTGTGTGTGTGTGAATGCTGCACCGAGAAGTGCAGTTAATGCGAATGTGTCAGTTGGCAAGCACACATTATTGCTTCCAATCGCAGTTGGCCTTCCCCGAAAGAAAAAGACATGACACTTTGCTAATGGGACACCATGCGTCTCCACCGGGCGCGAATGGATTATTGCGCAGTATACTAAAATGTACATTATTGTTTTCATTTCATAAACTTATATTATTATTCTGCGATTTTCAATCATTATGAAATATTCTATTAAATGTACTTGTATTGTATTGTTCGCACCAAAGCAAAAACAACATAAGTAAATTAGCAAAGTTCAGTTACAACATACAGATATGTAAGGCATTAAATATTACCAATATATTATGCTTCCTCATGCATAAAAATACCATTTTTTTAAATAAAAAATAATAATTCTTCAACATACCAGTTGGATCCATTGAAAATGGAGCATGAAAATGTTTTTTTTTGTTACTAAATTTTTGAAATTCTTTTCCAAACTGCACTTGTCGAAACCTTCCCTATCAACAACAAATAAACGTATTAAAATCCTCCCACCGAGCCCCACCAACCCATCCACGTCGCGCTGATGGTGTGCCATTTGGCGGACACGTTTTGGCTTCACAACAACACAGAAGAATAAAGGGGAAAGAGAGAGAGAGAGACAGAGATCGAAGTAAGGTAAGAAAGACAAAAAGGAACGAAAAAGGCGGAACAGGACACGGGGTGTTCGAGGACGCTTACACGGGCGGTGTAGGAATGGGATGTGGAGCATAGTAGTGGTAGAAGAGAGGTACGAAACAAAAAAGAAGAGAAAAAAAACACAGATGCGCGCACTGTCAGCCAAAAGCACTTACCCGTACTGGCCCGGTATCACTGGGTAGCCGGCCGTCCGCAGTCCTGTCGTGGCGAACTGGTAACCTGAAATTGGGACAGAGACAAGAGCAGAAATAAACGTCAAAATACAAACTCGGTCAGTCAGTGGTGCGAAGGACATTGTATCGTAATCGAAAAACAAGGAAACGGAATCGTAAAAAAAGCACAAGCAAAGGGTACAGAATCAACAGATAACGCCGGTAAAAAAAGGTCGGCAAACAAACTACTACATTCCGTTCGATGTGTATCATAATTTTGTCCAACCTCGTTTTGGTTGGTGCAAAAACACAACCCCTCGCCTACTTCTTCTGCTAGAGCTGCTCATTAAAATTGCATTTCCGTGCTCATCGTCACGGCGCACGTGGATTGCCTAATGAATCCACCCCGTTGCTGCTGCAATAATCAATACCGCAAAGCTTATCCCTCTTCCGCCGCCACCATAGTACCCGTCCGTCCGTACACGTCAGTGTTTACGCAGCAACAGTGAGTGAGCGAGCGAGCGGGACACACCAATAAAACCAAGCGAATAAAGAACCTTTCCCAGTCGTCATCGCCACACCAACACCAAACCAACCAAGCGGTGGTGGAGTCTTGTAGCGGCCACACCACCACCACCACAACAACAACAACAACAATGTCCCGCCATGACGGTGCCTCTGACCTCGGTCAGGCGCGTGGAACACAACAAAAAATATTTGATTCACTTTAATGATTTGTTTACTCGCCCGCCCCTACGGTACGGCGCGCGCTCGTTTGCAATGACTTCTGTCATCGGGTTGCGCTTTAGTGCTGTGCCGACCCGACAGCCGATTTCCTCCGTCCGAGAGTGGGTTGGAGGAAACTTTTCACCCAACGGCTGACAGCAAAGGCACCGTGTCATGATAAATCAACGAGTTTTCAACGGCTCCGGCTAATAGAACTCCAGCAAATGCAGTGACGGAGCTGAAGATTGACACTTGCCGCGCTCGCTTTTCAGCCACTATTCAGCGTGCCCATCGAAGGATAATAATCCCTTTTCTTTCACCGTCTGAGCGTGAATCAACACACCTCCCAAACTATGGTGGAGCTAAGGCAAAAGCAAATAAAAAGCCACGGACACAGAAACCAACCAACTTGACTTTGGCAGCTTAAAGTTTTGCCCTTCACGGCGCTATACCTCCGCCGTGTTTGACGTCCGGGGCAGGTCGTAGTGGTGCTGTTTGTCTAGACAATTCCGGCAGTACCGGCCGGTGGTATCGGTGGCAAATAAAGTCAAGCATTGCACCTTCCTGCCAACCATCTGGTGGTCTTATAACTTCCACTCTAATAGACTGATTCGGCGCTAGCTAAAGCAGTGGTGCATTAATTTCTGCACTAAGCCGAAGACAGAACGGCAGCAACACCTTCATTCTACAATTCATTTTCCTAATGGCCACACACACACACTCACCCTGTGATGCGTTGCCCCGCGGTTTGGCGCCCAGTATCGCTAGGTTCACGTTCGCTTTCCTGCCGTCGATGATCGGGTTCGGCTCCTTGCAGGCACGCTCAGCACTCAGTCTGTCGCCCATAATCACCTGTGCAAAGTGGTAGCAAAGAGGGAAGCAAGGATGATGTGTTAGTCAAATGAAAAGAAAAAAAAAAACAACCCTAAACTCCCAAAAACCCCACTGCACACTTACGAATCCGTAGCCGCGGCTTTTGCTGGTGGTGCGGTCGGTTATCACAACGGCCTCCTCGATATCGCCGTACACGCTAAAGTGCTCCCGCAGGCTCTTGTCGGTCGTGTGGTACGGCAGCCCGCCCACGAACAGCTTCGTCCAGGTCGTGTCCTTCTGGCTGCTCTGGGAGGAGGACGTGGTCGTCGTCGTGCCGGTGCCGCCCGACTGCACCAGCGCCAGTGCGGCATCGGCCGCATCCGGGGAAACCTGCATCAGCATTTTGTAATCCAGCTTTGCGACCGTTGCCAGCAAACCTGCTGCCACTGTTGCACTTGATAATATGTTGGGGGGAGGGCGGGATGTCCTTCGTAACGCCACACTCTCACACGCACACACGGAGAGAGACTGTGTGTTCACCCACACGTTGGATATGTAGCGAAAGATGCTTGTTTTGGTCCTTCGAGCCGGATGCGCTTATCTGCAAATGAGAACGGACAGATCGAGAAAAAGGGAGAGAGCAAGAGCAAACAAAAATAGCAATTAGTAAACAGAGCAATTAGGCAAAGGGTTTGTTCTAGCAAAGGTTTTATGAAAGGGTAAATGTCTCAATTTTATGACTAAAGTTCAAAAAAAGTACAAAACTATTTGTTTTATTTTTCCATCCCTACTGTGTAACTCTTACAGCGACCTTCCCCTAAACAAAACCTAAAACTGTAAATAAGAAAGGGGCTTCGTTTTAAGTCATATCGCACAAAAGGGTTGAGCTGCTGAACGTTTCAGTCTTCTTTATTTTGGATGGATAGAGACGATATTGTAAAAAGCAAAACAAACAAACAAACAAAGAACACATTTTACGCATAAACCTCTTACAGCTTACGAACGACCGTCAATTTGAGGTCAAGCCGTACAAACACACACACACACATAGCAATTCTGTCGAAAGACAGGAACTGATATCCATCGTGAAGGCACCCACAGCTACCTCAGGAAGGTGGTAATTTGATACCGTTTTTCTCTACGTACTGCGTGCTTACGTACACTCCCGTTTAAAGGGACGAAACATTCGTCTTGCAACACAATCAGGTATATGTCAACGCTTACAGAGCCCTGCTTTAATACCTAGAGAACGTGTTCAAATTATTTCCCTTTTTTGTTCAGTTGTTCAGCTCCTACTCCAAAAACTCCGTTGGCGTAGTTTTTGTTTTTATTTTAATTTTTCCACCAGCAAATGGTCCCACCACCGCACGGTCACGTGGGTCGATACAAATAACTCAGAGTCTCTGACGGCGGTCCCCTCCTTATGGCTTTTTTGTACTGCCGGGACGAAAACGGAAGGTGATTTCAGTTTATGAATTCGATACTTCCGCCCGGAGCAATTGTACCGCTCCATTGCTGCTGGCATAGTGTATGTGTGTGTGTGTGTGTCTGGGGCATTACCGCACGATTAGACAGTTCAAAGAAGAAGGGAAATAGAAAAGTTGGACGTAAGCAAGAAGGTTTCATTTTCAAGATAGCATACAAGTCACATGGTTTCATTTGGTTCCGTTTTTCCCCAAGTAGACCACACGAACGAACGAGCAGAAATATCAAAGCGTCTAGCTTTGAACGAGATCCCAGGCTAGTGTAGGCAGTATGTGTGCTAGAACAAAACCAATATCACAAAGCACTCTTACAACGGTAGCTCCAAAATCAATGCGCAATCACTGAAATGCATACACACACACGTACAAAGGAGATTCATTCTCTTCACCCGGAACGATTACCTTCCGCCCCAGACAAAACGATCGCAAACATTCGATACTTCAAATTAACTCTTCACGCATGAGAGACCCTAACTCGCCGACCAGCCGGCCTGTCCCCAGTTTGCTTGCTTTCCAAACGCTGGTTCCACCGTCCATGTTGCACTACCGGGCCAAAGAGTCGAGTGATCGAGAACGCGTGTGTGTGTGCCGTTCTGTACAAAAAGCTGCCAATGCCGAAAACTATCGAAAGTTTGGTCAACCGTGCACTCCGGTGGCACCCCCGGAACACACACACAATGGGGTCCTGAGAGTGCAGGAATTGAAAAACTGCGCCTGAGAGAGCGAGCGGTTTCAAGGCTTTTAAAACGTGCTCCTTCTGCCTGTCAAACGTTTTACATTCGAAGTGAACCACCACCACACTACCAGTTTCTGATGGAGTTCATAAATGTTATTGTCATTCCGAGGGGTTTTTTTGCTTTGGTTACGAACTAAAAACGAGTCCGATAAAAATAAAGGTGCAAATGCATTCGGTGAACGTTCGGCGTGTACATTGCTTTCAATCACTTTCCACCCCACCAGTTTTGAATCAGTAACCCGTTTCACCATTGACCGTCTGGTGTCAGACTACTTCCCGGACTTTTGGAACCCGGTTTGCGTTCTGTGCGTTAATGATGCAGGAGAAGGAGGAGCCCAAGCGGTGAAGCCTTCATAAATTATATTGGAAACCCTCGCTTTTGTTTGGGACATTATTCCAGAACAAATACACAGTTAGTTGGGGGGAAGCATTTGTCCCGGAAGCCGGATGGTACAACCGTTCAGCTACGGTTGATTGCACCTCGTGGGCTTCTCGCCGGCGATCTTTCGCGGTGGAATAACTATTTAAAAAAAAAAAACAAGGCAACTGACGCACACACACACAAGCTCTTCCGCTTCTGTCTGTCAGTGTCGACATTGTCATCGTTCGGGTATCATCCATTACACCTCTCCCCCTTCACATATCCTCCACAACGCCCCAACACCGCACAACTGTTCTCTGCTGATGACAGTTGCCTTTTGATGGCCAAAAGGGGTGTGTGTGCGACGATATGGCCGGTATTCATTTAAATGTTACTCCCTCAGTGCATCCACACTGAGAATAGGGAAAAAAAAACTCGTGAAACGCTCGCTCTAGGAAAGCCCACGGGAAACACTGGCGGGAAGCCTTAACCGATTGGTTCCGTTTCAATAGCGAAACCCACTGTCGCTCTCCAATCATCCCCGGGGGCTTGCGCCTGAAAGATAGGCTAACTTCTCGACACGCCGGTGGTTTACAATTTCCAAACACGTTCATCACATTGATTGCAGTTTTTTTCCTGTTGTTTTTTTTTTGGGCAGTCCTATGCCTCGGATCGGAAGGAATGAAAGGACATTAGAGAGTGCCCGAGCCGAACTGAGCGTACTTGCACCCTTGCTGAACAACGTTTCCTACAGCCAAAGTATGTACACACCCCTCTTAGCAGAACCAGGGAGCACTCATCAGATTTTTTGTAGTTATACCATTTCAATTCTTTTTTACTGACACTTCGTTTCATTTTTTTTTCTTATCACTGACAACTGAGCGACATTTGGGCGACGCGGTGCGATGCTTGCATACTAAAACGTGAACGCGGCAAACCCGGCAAAGGACGAAGGCGAGACGATTGCTTTCCCTAGTGCGATTTACCAAACGGTCCGAAAGGAAGGAGTTGTTGCGATGTTGATCACGAAACAGGACCACGGCTGCCTGAACGCGAAAAAAATGGGAACCTCAACGCGCCTTAATTGTTGTATTTTGTCAACA
This sequence comes from Anopheles arabiensis, assembly GCF_016920715.1. NCBI lineage: Eukaryota > Metazoa > Arthropoda > Insecta > Diptera > Culicidae > Anopheles > Anopheles arabiensis. The sequence continues at coordinate 89,484,685 of NC_053518.1, forward strand.
TTTAAGCCGACCGACTGTAGTCACGATGTGACCGCGCGCGTACACCATTTCATAACCTTCAAACTTTTGGTTCCAGCAAAAAGGTCTTTCGCTATGTTTTTGTTACTCTCTCATCCCTCTTGCGCACGCTGTGCCGGCTTCTGCGGAGGCATTTATGATGAAATTATTTTTAATGCCACTCTCGTTAGCTTCCCGTTCTTCCAGTAATCTAGCGACGATGCCTCAGCAGATCTGCTTCCCTCCACAACTAATTCAGTGAGAGCATCGATTCTTATGCCTTCTTTTTTTTTGAGGACCTCGCCCTCATTTGCAACATAACCGTCTGATGTTGCCGGAAATGAAGGATGGCGTGTGCAGCCTTGGACCAGGAAGCGAACCGCACAGCGAACCCTCCACCAAATCGGTAAGCGAATTAATGTAGCGAAAAGGCAAAGATAACAACCTCACCGCCACCTCCATATCGCTTATTCTCGACGTGCTAGGGAGGTGGATGTCGCAAAAGTGTCAAAATTAGAGAACTCGTTTGCGGGTTCTTCAACGCGAGGGACATGAAAAATGATGTTTTACTTTAACACAAAAGTAAAGGAAACCCTTTAAAACTACCAAAAACCAACGGATGCTCTGTTTCAGGAACTTGGTTGTCTTTAAATTCGATGGCCATTCTCTTGCTAATGAATGACTTCTTCACGCCAACGCCAACTCCTGTACCAATCCTGTCACATTCAATTACACCATCAGTACCACGATCAATTTAAGCCATGCAATGCCTACCGTCGTCTGCAAACAATACCAGAATTCCAATGTCCCGGAAAGCCAATCTTCAGGGAGACATCTCAACACCCTTTCAGTAGTGCGTGTTTTGGGGACGAATAATACGCAACACTGATTTATGGATTTTAATTCGCCTTTCAACCCAACAACTGCTCTGCGTATGCCGCCTTTGCGAAGGCGTTGCCCAATGCAATCGATTGGTCGTTACGCCTCCTTTCGAACTCTGGCGACCGTAAATCTTCGTGTTCGAAAAGTCACCAAACAAAAGATGCCCAAGAATGACATCTTCGTAAGCAGGGTGGGGGTTCTTGCATGCATGCATGCAGGGGGTTCGCCCGTTTTCGATCAACTACTAAACGAACCAGCAGCAGAACCCCAGCAGAGAGTGTGTAATACCACATGTGGGCTCTCTGTTGGGAGATTAGTTTCGAGAGGCAACGAATTCCAATGCCCTAATCCTGGGTGACAACAATTTCGACATCCACTAGACAACTGCATGTGGCCCCGAGTGCAATAATCATAAACTACTTCTTCTCTACCGTCTCCTCTCTTGTCCGTGGCGAGTGCCGAACGAGGGATTTACCATTTCAAGTACGGAATTCGTTTCCAAGGTATGCAGTATGCAAACCGAAGACATCTGCTTGGAAATTCAAGGAATAACACACGCTCAAGACGTTGCTAGGATTTGGGATACACTCTCAGAAAGATTCTATAGTCCAAACAGAACTATAGATGACAATGTTCTCATCGGTGATGCTATTGCATCGGTTGCAATTGTGGCGTTGTTTCGATGTCGGTCCCATTTACCTGAGGGACTCGTGGGCAAAGCAGAGGATCTACATTCTGATTTGATGTTGTCGCAAGATTAGCGTGCTTGTAATAAAATAATATACACATTACGTCGCACACAGGACCAAAAAAGCAACTTCAGAACAGAACCTTTTAGTTCCATCCTTCTTCACCCCCCGGAAGGGTTTTCTCAAGGGAGTCCCGGGAACGCGCCAGCAAACATTCGTCGTCTCGTTACGCGTCCCTGCAACTACGTACGCGTATAATTAATTTCTCCCCTCTTCGGACACGGCAGACCATGTTTGCGTCAATGACAGACCCGGCCAGGCAAAGGTGGCCCCGCTGCTGTTCATTTCCCAGTGGCCGCTTGTCCCATGTTGAAGTGATGGTGAGGAGGTTTTTTTTTGTTTAATTTTAAAAGGCTCAGCATATCCTACCAATAAGCATCAATGGGGGAAAAAGGGGTCAGGGTTGAACGAGAGAGAGAGAAAGCGAGAAGCTATCGGGAAGCAACCTATTGCTGGTCGCCATTCGAAAGGTCATCGGATGTAATTTATCAACTTCACCAACAGATAGATACGCTGCTACAACCCGTCCCATATTGCCATCGACCTCACTGGTTTGGCTTCCCACACTGCCTCGCTTCTCCATACCGTAATTAGATGCAGCAGTCTGTGTGTGTGGCCGTGACCGAAAGCACCCACCTATTGGCCCTTCTTTCCCCACTGTTCAAATCCGGCAGGATAATTCACGACGGCTATTTAGACATCACACGCTGCCTGGTAGCTGGTTTAGAACATCTCCTTCCAAACGGCAACCACCACCAAGCGATGATCGGGGAGCCTCTCCGGGTAGCCGCCAGGGGGACCTTGTGAGGCAGCTACTTTTGCTACTGAAAATCCACTCCCACTACCATTACCACATTTCGACATTTCCGCCTGCAAACAGTTTATCAACAGTCAAGTGTTAGTCCGGCTGAAACCTTCCGACGGGCACACCAACTGCACACAATGCCAGTGGTGTGAGAGCGCGTCAAAACCTCCACCGGTGGAAGCCATACAGTCTCGGATCAGCAGCAACGCGTGTACACTGATAGCTCCACGTCGGTCGTCAAATCCACCTCGGGAGAGAAAGGTCGTTGCATATACATCTGAATGAATGCACCGAGGTGGTAACAGGCAAAAGAAAGCGAATTGTTTTTTTTTTGGTTGCAACCAAGAAAGCCCAGCAAGATCCCAGAAGTTGTTGTGCTGTTAACCCTTTCTTCTGGTGGGTATGGAACATTATTTTACAGTATCAAATTTTCCTCGGAAGAACATTTTTCTATTACATTCCTGTTTCTTTCTGCCCCAAAACGCTAGCTAAAAGTGCCGAAGCACTGCAACAGCACTGTGGGTACAATTTCGTGACGTGAAGGTGAAGGTGCAAAACGTCCCATCCTAAAGTACACCCAAAACAGAACAGCAAAGCGGACATTCCACCCTCCCAAAAAGGAGAGAAGGCAGCAGTAAAGCCCACGAGGGAAACGACGACGCTGTTACCGAGCCGAGTTTGCCGAAGGAGCATTACGTCGCGCGTTGTTAATGTGGCTGAAACAGAGCCTCCCGGTGCCAGCTTTCAAGCCCTCCCTTCCTCAATTCCCCTCGGAGGAAAGGAACAGAAATTATGTCCCAATGCTTTCTCGCTTTCTCGGTCCCGTTCGTTCCATCTGTTGGTGTGGTTGGTTGCAACCGTGGTTTCTGGTTCTAGCTGGTCACTATCTCCGCCCGCGTAACGCTTTCGAGGTACAGTGCAGTTTTATGCAACCCGTTATTTTCAGCCACACAACACATGCGGAAGAGGGAGGTTGAAAGCATAGAGAGCAAGCACAGCCATTTCCACCTTACGCTTCTCCAACGCCAACCCTTTGAAAAGGACGACGACGTGACGTTCCAAAGGGTAGTAGTAGCCCAGCAATTGTCATCGCGCGTTTCGCTGTACCACCAACACACACACACACAAACACAATCCAGCACAAAATCGCACACGGAACTTTACGACCAAGCGACTGCCCGCCTCGTGTGCTTGATGCTGGTATTCGGTGGTATGAAACCCTTTCGTATGCCGCTCGGTGTATGTGTCGAATGAGGGTTGGGAACACGAACAACACGGCGACCAGACACGCTCGTTCACTGCCTTTGATGCCAACAAGTCCACCACCAGCAGGACCTCGCAAAACAACGCGGCAGGCACGGCCAGCCAGCGGCCTTAACAACGAAGGGTGAATTTTAATTTCTGTAAGGACAGTTAGAAAACAATGTGGAGTGAAATACGCCTGCGAAAGGGGTTGCTTTTCCAGAAGCGCAAAAAAACTGTATATAAACGATCAAAATCACTCACAGCATAGGTCTGCACGGTACGACCTCCCCTTGCCCTCTCTCTCTCCCTCTCGGTCGTAGACGTAGACATTGCATGAAACGGATATTTGCCGGGTTTAAGCACGGCTCGAGCGCCATCACCTCTCCCGCGCAACAAGGTTTCGATATACTCATTCGAGTTTAATTTTCACATCCGTTTCTTTTCGCTTCCTCGCCCCCCAACAGCACACGAACAAATTGAATGCACGTAGTTATTTTTATATTTTTAAAATTCTTTCCCCTGTACCCCGAGGATCGTAATTTTCGTTCACCTTTCTTCTTTGTTCACGCTGTTCATGCAAAAGACTGAGAGAAGGAGGAGGACACACACCTCCATTCAAACTCACAAAGAGCGAAATTAAAAAAGCACCACACGAAAGCTAACATTCCCAAATGCCAACGCCCCTTCCCGGGGTAAGTAATTGCAACAGCATACATTCGCATTCGCGCTCCTGTGTGTTTATGTGCGTGAACGTGCGCCCATGGAACCATTTCCCCGGCAATTGAGAACTAATTCATAACAACATTGTCATCATCCTTTGGGGCAGCAGGACGACAACGACAAGGAATGTGCTCTCCCCGGGTAGGAGTGTTTTCGCACCTTTTCGGTGCTATTTTCTCAGCTAATGGAATGTGTAATCTTTACATTCCACTGCCACTGCACGATTAGGTCTCTCTCTCTGTCGGTGCAAGGACATCTTTCTTTTTCGGGGGAGGCCAACCACAAATCATTCCGTTCTGTTAAGGGACTGCTTCTCACTTTCCATTGGCAAAATTGGACCTGGTGTGTGTGTGTGCGCGCCATTCGCAGCCAGAACACCAGCAGCCTTCCATCGCACAACACTATGCTCGTCTGGCGTCGTTCATAAATCAAATCAATTTCAGCACAGTTCTCCCTCCCTTGCTGCCTGCCCTACCAGCTTTCCCAGCTTTTTGACAAACGACAAACACACACACTCGCAACACATTAAAAGCATGGATGAAAGGTGGTGCCAGTACAGTGCCAGCTCCACCGTACCAAGCTTCTCGCCCTGCTAAAGGACACGCAACCGCGATACTAATGGGACGACTAATAGGCAAACGGTTAGGGGATGGGTGGTGATGGAGCATGGGGTAAAAAAGTGACCAGCTCGACATCAAACGATGCAACGATTTATCATCATGCGATGCTCCCACGTTCCCCACCTGCTAGGTGGTCCCGGGTGGTCATCGGGTAGTCCTCGCGTAGAATCTGCTCCGTAAATCTGACACAGACAGTCGTCCAACGGCATACAAACACACGTGTGACAACGAACGAACTGTTGGAAATACACATACACAGAGCCTGGTTGTCAGGGCAATCATTGCACTTGGGTTGGGTTACAGCAGTTTTATAGGCACTGTTGTAACTGTGTTGAAAAACATTCTGGACCCGACCCCAATTCCTGAACCAGAGTCTCCTCCAGGTCCGCTCTTCGGAGTCAAATACAGCCGAGGTCAAGTCGGGCGTAATTTATGAACCCCAATCGAGCACAATCGACGTTTAACTACTGCTTCGATGTATGCACAGTGGGCAGCAACGCAACTAAACAACAAACTAATCTAATGAATTTATCCACTTGGGTAGGTCTTTAGGAGCAGGAACTTTCTCCAGTTTTACTACCACATTGCAATTGAAGTGTACTCGACGACGACGACAACTTTGTACGTTTAGCTGCAAATGACATCGGTCCCAAGAAAGGGACGAGAGAGCTACTATAAAGTCGAGCAGCCAGGACCGGCGAAAACCATCCGAAGGAATTAATTTATTTTTTCGCATCGTCAAGAATTTAACCCCAGACGCCCTCTCTGGGATTGTCCCTCGAAACATGAAACATGCTTTGTAAGCGTTTTTCACTTCTTCTCTTTTTTATCGGAGAACATTGTGCCTGATGATATCAAGAACAAAGTGTCACACGATTGGCAACCACACAAATATTCCATGGTCGGCTTCATCGGGACGGAGAATCCCAAAGATTAGCGTCCCCACACGCCTTATTGTGGTAAGTGATTTCTCTTCCAAATCACTTCGTCATGGTTGTGTCTGCACCAAACATCTGGAGAGCAATCGACGTCAAATCGAGACACAATCCGGTGGGGGAGGGTCGATAGGTGATGGCCGTGCTACTGGCATTAAGTTAGCAATCATTAATCACTGCACCGAAACACACGGGACCAGGATACACCATCGATGAGGTGAGTTGACGCTGCTGAGATAGCCTTTTCTACATCTGCCATCGGAAAGGACGCGCTCTATTGTCCCGTGAAGCTGCTTAACAACATAGTTCTCGGCATCATTAGGGCCGATTAGCTGGGTTCATGTTTTTTGGAGTGGTAAAGATATTGGCATTTCCTGCAAAGTTGCATAGTTATTCATGTATTCAAGGTTCTTTTTGTTTCCTACAATAAGATGTTAAATGAGATTCAAGCACAAGATATTTAAGCCTATTTGGAATGTGTCTATTCCTTTTGTGAATCAACTTTAAGCATTTCAGACTTTTAGAACGCATAAACTGTTTAAATGAAGAAATACACCTTCGAATAAACGAAGAATTGCGTATTCCAACATGACAGAGTCGTCAGACTCTTGTAAGCTTCAACTCTTATTGGTGTAACATCACAAACAAATTAAACTAATAAGAATTTAAGCCAATAAACAAGTACTGTTACAATTTGTAGCAATAAAGGGATATAAAAAGGTTATAAATAATTCCCAAGTTAATGCGCAACATTATTTCTACGCATTTTATCTCCAAAAGTATACAACACAAAAAAAAACGAAACAAGTGCGTCATTGTATGGAAGTACGCCATTGCCATTCCCGAACCGATGCAATCATCAACCACAAAGGGAAAAGAATACAGTTTATTCCGCCCAAGCATCACCCTTCGTGACGCAGTAACTATCTTCTTCGACAACGACACTAAGATAAAGGACTGGCCCAGAACGCGTGCCACACAACGTCATCATCATCATCATCCAACAGTGAGCGTTCGGACTAGCGACGTCATTTTTCTACCGAGATAAACTCTCCCTGCCTCCTTCGAAAGGATGACTTCACAAAATCTGACTCCCTTTCGCCAAATTGCGCCCTATTCCGTTTGACTGCGACACACGTACCAATGTGGGGGGTTGAATATGGATTTGGGATAATTTATGCAGATAAACGAAGATCCTGCAACGAATTCTGATTGAGTTCCTACTGGAAATAAAAACGCAATGAACCTCTACGTACGTATTCTTTACACCTTCTATCGGTGGTGGATGGTGAATATAAGGCTTGTCCCTTACATGTGTCAATAACAGAATGCAAAAAGGAACAAACACAAAAAATTCAACAACCCCCTCTTCACAAACACACACACACCAAACCGCAAGGAAGCAATGGTGCTGATGATGATAGCATGCAAACGATTTACTTCACATTTTCCTAGAAAATATAATCATACGGTATCATTTTCGTAAAATGTGCATGCATGCATTATGCTTCAACCCTCACACTGTCCAATCGCGCTGCTCCACGTCAACGTCAGCCGGGCGAATGGGCTGCCCTTGCAACTTTTATGAGCCATTCAACTGCATGTTGCACTGCGACCACTTACCACCGCCGTGCTGGGTGCAGCTGCTGTTGCTCGCTCTCACTCTCCCCTGATGCATACCGCACCACCTTTCAATGTGTACGTGTGTGTGTGTGTGTGTGTGTGCATACACAACGCTACACGATCGGAACAATATTTTATGACACAAACACGGTTCCGATTTCCGTTCACAATTTACGACCCAGTCCCAGCGCGCTGCATGTGTGTGCAGTTTCGCCGCCAAAATCCTTTCATTCGTGTCCGCCGCACTCCCCTATCTCTCTCTTCTCGTATAGGTTCGTTTTTTTTACTCTCCAACAACTCAGGCTTCCAAACGTCAGCAAAACAAAGACAAAAAAGCGCAAAGCGCACCCCAATATCAACAATCAACAAACGGCGTAAGTGGCGAAGGAGATGGAACAACAGCGTAGAAGGAGAGCACGAAGCACGAAGCACAAAAATCAAACATCAACCGGTAATAAACAACTCGACGCATTAGGATAATTGTGTGTATGTGTGTGTGTGTGTCTCGATGCTTCGGTGTAGTTGTGAGAGCTTTCGTGTACACACCACGTCACCTTTTTTCCCTGAGTTTCATTCGTGTTTTTTTTTTGTCGTTCACTCCATGTGCCCCTGATTCGACCATTTCCCCCCGGGGCTTGTGGTGGGAGACTTAGCTTTGGCCTGGTAGTTTCACCTCGCCATTTCCGTCTTTTTACTTCCCCCTTTCGCCCCACATTCGTCCTTTGTGTCAATGTACTAGCCTACACAGGCCCAAGCCACATACCGAGTCTGGCCAAGGTTACAAACACACACATTCTAAATGCGCGCGCGTTGCATATCAAGACGGGGACGGCGGCACTTCCAGGTGTGTATGTGTGTGTGTGTGTGGGTCAATGTGTATGTGTGCACGTAGGGCAACGATTTCAAGAATTACATGCATGTTAGGATCGTACAGGCGGGCCTCGCGTGGGGAGGTTAATTCCTTCCTTTCATCCAAAAGGAGAACAATTTACGCTCACTGTTTCCTTTCCATTTTTGAAGTTGAAACGCGTTAAAAGGGAGCAACTAGGTCCAGAGGACCTCCGAAACAGCAACAGCAGCAATAATGGCAGCCCGAACAGGAAAAGAGAAAACAAGTAAGGAAGGACAGTCTTTAAAAGGATTCCTTCGAGGTTTAAATGTCTTCCGAAAACCCCGAAAAAGGGTGCCGAACAAGAATTGGATGCCCCGAAAGCCCAGACACCAGATGTTTCTAGCCCGGGCCCGGCCAGCATTTAGCAGGGTTCTTCCACCACATCACCCTTACCCATCCTTTTCTTTGTGGCTCGTGCGTTACGTCTTGTCTTCTGAAGTACAGTGGGGGTTTGACAGTACAGTACACCTTTTTTTTGGTGCGATAGAGAGAAGAACCCAAAAAAACCCAATGCCTCATCGCAGGGAATTGCCCACGAGTCAGTTCAGGCTCAGTCAGTCGGCGATTTAAAGGGACCCTCTCTTTACCGTGTCGAGCGTCGTTTGCAGTGCGAATTGGGTCATTTACCCTTGGACTCAGAAGAAGAAGAAGAAGAAGAAAACTAATCCTCAACCTGAACCCGAGGGAGAAACAGCTGTCAGGATATTATAGCCACGCAGAAACCTCACGTCACCTTTTTGATGGAGGGTATGAAAAAAAGGAACATTGGAAAACGGAACATCAGAGCGAGAGAGAGAGATATAGAGTGAGACCCACACAGAGCGTTCTAACTATGTGGCGGGAACGTGTGTACCAATATGAACAGAGCCACACACCACACGTTCTGTCGATTAATCAGCATCGGATCAGCTTACTCCATCGCCCTTTCCCTCGAATTTCCCTTCCATTTTATTATTTGTAGAACAAAGCCGATGGGTCGAAGCTAACCTCTATCCGGGTGGTTGTTCTCAACACAACGTTATCCACCTTTCCGGCCCACAGGACGTTCTGTTCTTGCCGCTGTTTTGCCAGCCAGCCCGGGTTCGGAGGGGCCCCGTTTTTTATGATTCTTTCCGTGCCCGTAGGCCTCACACACTCACTTTATCAGGACCTTTATGCACTCCATTAATTCGATTTGCGTCGTGCGGATGAACCTCTCTCTCTCCCCACGGTCTGTGTATTGTGTTGTGAATTTGTCCTTACAAAATTCAGGTTCGATCGAAGGGACATGCCATCGATTCTCACCTTACTCATACACACACGTTGATGACGGGAAAAATCTGACAAATAATATACCCAACATATTCCCGTGGCACCTGGGAACACCTTTGCGGGGAACGACGGGCAAAAAAAACCCTCCGTCCCGGATCGGGAAGCGGGAAGTCGTGCGTTATCAAATATTAACCTCACTCTCTCCCCACGCAAGGGGGCAAACAGTAGCAAACCCCAACAAAGGGAGTCGTCCACAATACCGAACATCATTATAACACACACGGGGAGAAGGTTGTGGCGTTATTCTCGCCAGTCCGTATTTAATGCACCTTTTACCGGAACAGGAACACAGGAGGGGGTTTTGCTCACTCGGCGCCCAACCACTATTCCCTCACTATTCTGGCACACACTGTTATCAACCTTCACACACGATTGCATGTTGTTCTTTATGCCTTTTTTCCCCCCTCTTTGTGTGAATTTTTCTCTTCCCTCTATCAATGAAGGGGGGGACTCGCCCACAGCGGAAAGGATACTACCGGAACCGGAAGGACAACCTTCGCTCTCCCGCCCTTCCAACGCACTGAGCAAGCACCACGGGCGACGGTGGTTAGCGCGTAATAAAATCGCTGGTTTGTTTCTCACACCATCACAACACACGACCCCCACAACACGACGTCTAAGAGGTTTATCAATTTACGATGCAAACCCTTGGAGAAGGAAGAAGCCGGGCGCATGAAATTTAAAACCGTGCTTCCTGGCTGGCTGGCTGGCAGTGTAAACCGCAACAGCCTGACGTATCTTGTCGATCGGAAACTTCGACAAAAAAGGACCGCTTTTTTTCGATGGCTATTCAATCGAGTGTGGCAGCTTCTGCTCCTCCTCCACAAAAACACAAGCTGCCACTGTGAATCTTCCCATTTTTTTGTTGTATGCTGGTACACTAGAGAAAGGAAACGTGCGGTAATTTACTGCACCGTGAGAATGGTTCCTCCGGTACGGGGGTACGAGAGTACGCTAAAACGAGCAGCAACAACACACAAAAAAGGTATCTCTTCAAAATATCATTATACTGGCGCTGTTGGCGACAGTTGCGCCACGAACCTTCCTTTAAACACTGAAGAACCTTCTTTCCATGCTGCTCCTTCACATCCCCGCGCGTTCGATGCACTTTCGCATACAAATGCCTAATTAAGCGCCTGTGCCTGTGTTCCTTTTCTCCACCCTGCCGTCAGATACGTTTTGGCCATGTTTCAAGAGTTTATCTTCCGATTATCAGACGACGGGACGGGTGTTCTTTTTTTTTTGCATGTCCTATTTGGGATAAGCGTAAAACTTTCTATATTTCCGTGAGTCACAGTGAGAAAAAGTGGGGTTTTCTTGAGTTAATTTGATAATAATTCAATTCTCGCGAAACTTTTCCCGGTAAGGTACAACAGTCTGAGTTGGGAACGATATACAAAGGAAACGTTTCCAAACAGATAAAGGTGTCTCTGTCGCGAGCGTCTGATTAATGCTTAGGATGAGCAATAAAGCGTTTACTTCTTTTAATAAATTATAAAAGTAATTTCTAACGAGAGCTTATAAGATTCAAAATTAGGCAAAAACTGTTCCCAATAAGTAATAAATAATCTGTTTATCTGTTTTATCCTTTTGCCTATTAATTTAATATTTTAGTTTCATGAGTATGAAATTATTTTATTTATATTTCCAAAACAATATTCATATTTTTCACTGTTTGAGCAATCAAGGGTTTAACTTACTATTTAAAAAAAGAAGTCACCCTAACTGTTAAAATGTGGAACTTTATGTAAGATAAAAATATTCAATTAATAAATGTGCGTTCAGTACGTTCTCATCAAATCATCACAGCTTTGTTTTGTTTCGTTCCCTGTGTTTGTGTGCATTACCCGTCCAAACACAGCAGCACACCACAGCTCCATCCCAAAACGAAGGCACGCGGCTGGATCTCCCAACCCCCCGCTTCGAGACCTATTTTTACACAAAGAAATCCCACCTTCGGATTTTGGGCCACGCAGAACTTCTTCCTTCCTGCCAGCCAGAGCAGCTCGAGACATGCGAGCAAAACCGCATGTCTGAGAACACGTGTTGCCCAACGCCCGACCCCACCCTCTCATAAAACCCGTCACACACACACACACCCGCGTGTATGCCAGTCTACCAACAACAACAACAACAACAACGAAAAGGCAAACAATTCGAATGACCGAATGATGACTGAGTAAGGAAAAACACACGCAGAGCAAAGAAAAATGGTTATTTTTTGGAAAATCTTTAACGAGAAAATTATTCGCAGCTTTCGCGCCCGACCCAGTCTTTTGCGTGGTGAAAGAGGGAAAGAGGGTGGGAAAAATATTCACAAAACAAAGGCAGGATCATAAAACGCAGAGAAATCCACTTCCCGGCCGGTCGGAAAAGTCCAAAGTCTTTTTGCCAGTCCCAGCAGGTTTTTCCACCCCCATCACTGAACTCTTGCCCGCAGTGCCAGTGAAAAGCCATTGCACTCATGGAATCCCAAAAACACACACACCCCCATCTGCAAGCTGCACATTCAAGCGAGAGCGGATTTCATTCAACTGCCGTCTCGATTTTCTTCAATTTTCCTTTTTTTTGTAATTTCGCCTCACAAATCCAACACACTCGTCTTTTATTATGTTTGGAGATTTCTTCTCTCTGTGTGAGTCTAAAATGGGGGTTTCTGTGTGCCACAGAAGTTCACCGCGAATGAGCCCGACCTGCGAATCGGTCCGGAATGGGTGGTTTGGGTGGATGGGTGTGGGTTTGGCACACCGACACCGGCGAAAAGTCACCCTCGGCGCAATCGGCAAGCAAATAAAACCGAACCAAAAATACATATCCAGCAGACGTAAACATTTCGCTCTCTCTCTCTCTTCGAGTGACCCCTTTTTCCACCTCCATCAGGGTGACCCGCCCGGGGGATGCCAGATTCTGGTTTAAGCTCTTCATGCTGCTTTTGAAGAACGACGTACGACTTTTATGAAACGGAATCAAGAGCGCCCAAGAACCGGGGATCATGAATCATGCGACTTCACTTTCCTTTGATTGTATACATCACCGCCCAGTCCCCCCCCCCCACAATCGGAATGAATTTCTTTTGTAATTTCCACAGCAACCGCACGGGCAGTGACACGGGCACCAGGAGGAAAAACCTTGCGTCGAATTATTCAATTTCCTCTTGACAATATGTTGAATGAGCAGTTCTTCTGTTTTCAAGCACCATCATCATCATCGGGCGGGCAGCACGAAGCCACGACAGCATCCATTCGGTGTGCTTGCACGCTTACAACGGTGTGTCCTCAATGGGGGCGGGAGAAAAAAGCAAGACAAAAAGCACGACCAATCGATATTCTGATCCCGGGCGCGGTGTGGCGCTTTCACTCGAGCGCTCCAACTTCGTGCTGCAACTTGCACCGTTCAGCAAATATATCCTTGAAGTGCCTACTTCTCTTTTCCCCCCTTTCATTCTCGCTGCCTTTCATCGTAGCAGAAAGTGGGAGAATCACACCTCTTCTCTCCCATACCTCCCGCAAACCCCCGTACCAACCAACCATCTTGAACCCGCTGGTGCACTTGCACGACAAACGACAAGTGACCGAATACAAAGGAGCAAGCGACCGGAAGGATACGAGCGCGCGCACGCTCGGAAGAAAAGCCAGCTTCCAACCCCCGGCGTGCTGTTCCGTTACGAACGTGGGACGCTTTTCACGCTCGACACTCTCAGCTGTTCGGTGAACCGCTCGTGGGGGGGGAGGCGCAAAGGCCTAATGCTGACGAGTGCAACTCCTTCCTTTTGTTCCGAAGTGGCGAAGAGGGATGCTGCTGATGATGCTCGTCTTCTTGCTCGAGGGCTCCCCAAAGAGAGCCCACCCGGCCCACGGGATCGTGTAATAAAGCCATCGAATCGATACCGGCGACCATACCTTCCTGGCTATACTTTGTTGCTAATAAATGTGGGTAGCCACACCAAGGGAGTCAGATGGATCGCAAAAAAGTAGTTTCTTCTATAGTCGCCGTTAGTGATACTGTTGACGATATTTGCTTTGATTTTAATGTAGTTAATCGATATTAAACAAAATGACAATTTTATCATTAAGTTTTTAAGTTTATATTAAATATTTCATACTTAAACATCATAATAATAATTATCTTGTTCTTAACAAATGTTTTTAAGAGTTTCTTTAGCTTATTCTACAACGAAATAGACTATGATTGAAGATGATTTTAAGGCTTACTTTTCTGTTTCATCTAGATGAGGTTCTATGTGTATTAGTGTAACCCTCAGGTAAAGACATGTAAGTGAAGCAGAAGTTTGAAAAATAGACAAATTACTCCAGAAATTCAATGATAGACAAAACGAATTGGTAATTCATATTTAACAACATTAATATGATGTTACACAACCAAAACGGATTAAGAAAACGAATGAAACTTCAGCCACAAACTATTAAAAATGAATGACAACACATACAAAATTAATAAAAAGGGAAATAAAAGTAGATTACTTACAAAATATATCATTTTTAGGCATTTTGGTGAAACAATATTTAAAATATATAAAAAAAGCATTGAATAAACGAAGAACTTTGAAGTACGTGTATGTCATATGGTAGCGGGCCATTACTTTCAAAAAAGAACATACAAATTCCAATATTTACTAAATTCATAACCCTATATTGCTACCAAATCCACCTGAGGTGCACCTACAGCAAGGTAAACAACATTTACACACGCCTCGAATAAAAAACCTACCCAATTATCACACCATGATTTCCGAAAGTTCGTACAATCTCACTCCCAATAAACCTCCAAACAGACCGTACACTCAGCAACACACCGAAAACGGTGACCCTTACGAACACGTGTTAACCAAATCAATCCCCAAGCATGCTCTCTCGCACCTCTTACATTGGTTCTCACTACGACGAGAGCCTTACCGTCTCTCGTAAGCTCTTCAAGCATTTCCCACCCTCCCGGGTCTAGTAATTCCCTTTGAAAGGATCCGAATTTCCCCAATCCACCCCGCTAACTTTGATTTTCACAATGGCAGGCTGGCACAAAGCTTTATGGATCGAAAATCAGCTCCAATTTCCTTTTTTTGTGGAGAAATTCAAACCAACCAAGCTCTTAAATTTGAGTGTTTCTCTTGTGCTGTGTGTATGTGTTTCTATTGTTATTTTCTGTTTTTGGGACCGATTGTAGGTGTTGTGGGGCGGAGATTGGCTCCTTTCAAGCTGCCCATGCATTCGTCATAAACACATTCCGATACCAACAAAACGAAAACACGCGTTGACGCGACAACCACCGTGTGGCTCGGACTTCTAACTCGCCCAAATATCCCCACCCTGGTGCTTCTCTCCCTCTGTCTTTTGCTTCTCACTCTCTTCCCCCATTTCGACCGATGCCCCGGATGGTGGTCGCGACAAGGTGAACGAAAGGCCAGTAATTACCATCGGGGGAAGCCAAATGTATGTGCATACAGAGTAGCCCCGGAGCACCGTAAAGCACCAGCGTAAGCGCGCGCGCGAAACAGAGCTGCCACCACACAGTGGGTTCAGCCAACCAACCGGCCCCGAAACCATTTCTTTGCGCGTCCAAAATTCGAAAAAAGGAAAAGCCATTAATACCAGTGGTCGGAGAGTGCCAATGTTACGCGTGCCACCGAGCCCCAACGGTCCGGTTCGAACGGAATGCGCCTCGGCGGTGCGATTTATGATGCAGTGCTTCCAATGGGCGGTAGGGTGAGGTTCGTGTTACTTTGATTTTTATCATTATCAGCGAGCATAAAGTTCCAGGTGTGGATATTAAATACTCTCACTCTGTGCGCTCAGCGAACTCTTTCCACTGGTTGGAAGGGCTAGGAGGGCAAAGCCACCTTAAATCCCGCAATAATTAGCAGTGTAAGCCCGTATAAACCGATAGGCTGAGAGCAAGGGGGAGAAGGGGTTGATGATCGTGTGAGGTTTTATTATTTGGAAGCACAAGTCTTGCACACATTTTCCTGTCGATCAAACGGGATCTTCACGTATGATCGAGGTGCGGCATAAAGCGGTGTGAGAGAGAGAGAGAGAGAGAGCGAGAACGATAATAAAGCAAGCCATAAAATCCTCCGCGTGTGCACACACCGATACGATCGTAAATATACACTCACCAACACACCGGAGCCGATGGCAAATACATACACACGCGGTCTTAAAAAATGTGCGGATGGAATCAGCATGCTTTCAAGCAGGGTTGTCAAACTTGTACAATACTAGCGCATTTGCACAAAAGCAAAAAAAGGAGCTTCACAAATAATCATAATATTCTCTACACATCTGTACTAGTGTGTAGTATCACAATAAAATATAAATTATGTTCTTTAATGCAGCTATTTTGCTTTCTTTTAGAATAGTGCACTTATTGCTATTTGTAACGTAGTGACTATTCTCATTACTTTATAATTTCTCTTCAATCAAAGATTCAATACTAAAACTATGATGAAAAGTCCTTAAACACTGATGATCAGCTAATCTGTTTGCAACCATCGAACATGACTCGAGTATAATCGAGTGCCTCCGAGTATTCCGTTAGGAGCGTGTCCCCGGTAAGGTCAAACCCCTTCAAAATCGACAATTTGGCAAATCTATTTATATTAACACATAAAATGTAAAGTGTGCAACAGCTTCAAAATAGAGTATGGATACTAAGCGTCATTCGAAACCCCAAATGACATAAAATGTCAATTTAGAAAGTCAGTAGAATGTCATTTCTCCGGACTCAGCGAAATAGGGTCTTGCCTTTTTAGTTGATAATTATTTTCAACAATATAACTCATATCATACCACTTTTGTATGCAACTGTCATCGACCTCTGGAAACACATAATTATAATAAAACAAATATGGCACCAAAGACAACAGTTGGACAACCCTGGCCGTTGGTTACCAAACAGAACACATGTGCTACCGTTCGTTTCTCCCCTCCTACTTCGCTGCCTCCACAAACCATACTTCCTTCCGTGTCTAGGGCAAGCAGGCGGGGGAGGGGCAGGCTTAAAAGCGAACATGAAACATTAGCCCAGCCCTCCGTCCGCCCATGCTTCCGTACCTAGCCGGGGAAAATGAACAAGGCAGCAAAAAAAAAGACTCCATAACGTTCCGCTTCGATCGGACGAGCACACACCACCAACGCCCCGAATTGTTCGCAACCAAACTGCTGCTACTACTGCTCCCTTTAATGTACCCCCGTATGCACTCGCCATCCCCCCCAGGTTGCAATAGCACGAAGGTAAAACAATGCACAAATTGCCCTCCGGGCACAATGAGCGAGACCATTCAAATGACGCTGTGTGCGCGAGCAATGATTTATCCCATTTTAATGAAATGTTCGATTTTTTCAAACTCAAGCACAGCACTCTCTGTGCGTCTCGTAAAAGCGAGTGTGTATGCGAATAAATAAAGCACAGTAAATAGCGAATCAACCAAGTCGCGTGTATGGGTTGATTGTTATGCGCCGTGGTGGTAGGTTAAAGGGACGCAAAGGGTTGTCGAGTGCAGACAGCTCGTTGTTGCATATTGGAACAACGCATGAATGGGTGCGATCGCCCAACGATTGTGTGTATCGGTAAAGCACAACGAGCGCCTTGGTATTGGTGTGTACGTTAGGCAGAAGGGGGCAAAAAGCAGCAGCAACAACAACCAGCTTCATAATGAAACCTACTCAACGCTCCGGGAGAGGGCGTTTTAAAAAAATCCGTTCCAATAACAATAGAACTAGTGAGCGTTACGCCCCACAAGCTCGTACGTGAGCTACGCGGACGTCAAACTGTCAAACACGAGTAACCACACTCCACCTTAGCCCTTCCTTGTTGTAGCTGCCTTATCCTTCTGTGTGATCCATTACGAACCGCATTCGCTCAAGCATGCAGCATGTAACCTACAAGCGACAAACCTTTTTTTCTCTATCAATGCTCTTACGTACCCATGCCAAGAGCATAATATTCCATGCCAATTGAAAACACACACACACACTTACACAAATGAAGTTAAACAACAAAAACTCTGAACGTTATGACACACGGCCCACATACAGCAGCAGCAGCGACAGCTTAACTCGGGGCCCTTTTACGAAGTTCCTTGTGTTACCGTCTCCTGCTGACTCTTCTAATATCGCTCTCACTTCTGCTGGCTTCAAAAAAACAGATGTTCGCTGGATGGTGATGTCCCTATTGCCCCCAGAGCTCGGCCCTCCCAAAGGCACACGGTAACGCATACGTTCGCCCAATATTTATGACGACAGACAGACGGGCAGACTGAGCCAGCAAAAAACAAAAAGAGAGAAAGAAGGAAAGGATCATGACCCCCGTGCCATGCCGAAGATAGCAGACGACGAACCCAGCAATGCTTGCCAGCTCTGCAGGGATGACTGCACTCGATCGGTCGATAAACCACATGTCCTTCCGGAGCCTCAAAACACGCACACCGTAGTAACAGCGACAGGAAACTATCCTAACTACCACCGTAACGAAACCGTATCCAAGGAGACAAAAACTAACAGTTTACCTACGGACTGCTGAGGAGCTGCTGTGAGCCCGATCACGGTGATCATAACGCTTGCAACAGATGGTGATATGGTTTTTTTTTTTTTGTGTGTGTGAATGTACCTCTCGCTCTATTTAGTCCTCTATCGCACGTTCCGATCTACCACTTTTTAATGGTAGATCTCTGTGTGTGTCATCGCAGTACGTGATCGCCGACAGTCGACGTGGGGGAACCTCTGCGGCACGCAACAACAACAGCACCAGCAGCAGCAGCACCAGGAAGGTATGCTAGGACCCAGGCGGCGTGTGAACTAACTGCCAGTACAGCAACCCCATAACATTATCATAATAACCGGTGCCCAGGCTGAGTCGCTCCGTCCGAAAGAGGTCGTTGCAGGAGACCTCAGGAAATTCTTAACCGGGCGACCCGGGTGCGCGAGCGTGCATTTGATTAGGCTCGGCCCGCTCGGCATGGAATGATATCGTCCAACGGGGGTCTTTAAACTTCGGGGTGTGAATTTATGCCACATGTGCGTGTCATTTTTTTTCAGCAGAGCATATCGGTATCCAGATGGGAATGGCTAATTGTTGTCGCAGCACATGAAACTATTTGAATGTTTTAAATGAAACGTTTTTGTTCCGCATCAAAACAATGGTTGTCTCAGACAAAAAGCCTTGAAAGAAAAGGCTCTAAAACGTCTTCATGTTACTCCGACATTTAAAAACATCCCATAAAAAAATCCCTCCAAGAACATTATGATGATGCCTCAAAAAACAGTACTCCAATCGATGGAAACTTAATAAACTCTACTCGCAAGAGGTAATCTTGGCAGAAGTAAACAAAAGTATATTACTGCTTCCATCCACTCCGCTTGTGCGTGTGTGTGTCTTGCAAAATTTCTCGTGGGATTTGATTTCATTTGTTCTATATTCCCACTTTCGCTTTCGTGCTCTTGTAAAACGGCCTGCTGCTGCCTCAAATCTGTACGAACCGAAGGCTAGCATGCAGCAGAACGCAGAACAACAGCAACAAAAAACACATCAAGAAAGCTATTTAAAACTGCAATAAAATCGCAACAAAGTGTACGGACACAACAACAAAAAAAACCCAAGACCTTTCGGGAAGAGAGAACGCCGTAACAACGGACCAAGCCGAGGCTGCAGCAGTGACGCTGCACGCACAGAGACCGTGAATCTTCAAACTCCCAGCTGTCTTTCATCTTCACGCGCAGCCTCTTGCGTTCTTTCTCTCTCTCCCTCGCTTTCTCCATCGCACTCGGTCTTGGCCCGTGCATTCTTGCTGTAAGGCGAGAAACAACACAGATTAAACTGCTTAAAGAACGCCGCAACCGCATAAACGTGCTGTCTTCTGTGATCCGCGAACAGTTCGTTCCCTTTTCGTCCACAGAGGTTCTTTGCCCAGGATACGCGAGTACACACGGGCGCACACACAAACACACACACACACAATGAGACAAAATGAAAACTAACGGACGCTCGGTACAAAGTGCTCCAAGCCCCTGAGGCGTCGGTGCAAGTACACACTTTGCAGGATGAATTAATGATTAGCACCAGCGAAGGACCCTTGTCCTGTGTTGCGCGATGCAGAACAAGCAGCCGGATGAGCCGTCAGTTGGGAACGCAAAGAAAAGAAAACAGATGGGATAAGGTAGCCGACCTTACCACCCTCGTTGCCGGCCTAAATGACAATACACAACACCGTTCCGTGTGCCCTTTACATACAGGAGCGAAAACGAAACGGACTATTAAAATTATGCGTAAATTAATGGAAAATATTTACACCACACTCACGGTCACCGTTCATACCCAAAGCATAACGTTTTATTTTATGTTGCGCCATTTGAAATGTGAGCTCATTGGTGTGTCTGTGTGTGTGTGAGAATGCCCGGTGGGAAACGCACCGTGCCACCGTTGCTAAATATCTCCTCACAATATAACTTTACACCAGGACACACCATCGATATAAAATCGGATTGCATACGGGGCGCGCATTGTAAAAAAGAGCGGTAGAACGGAAAATCCCCGGCTACGAACGTAGCTCACAGTCATGCAACAAACCCCCTTTGTGCTAGGGGATGAATGATTCGTTTCCTACCAGATTCCTCCCACCCGGGGAGGGTCAATATCCTGTGCACACGTTCGCTTCTTTCTAGCGCTCCGTTCACTCTTCTGTTCCACCGTCGCATCCGGCTGCCATTACAATTCGTGCCGCTTGTGATTAGTTTTTGGCAGAGGGATCTGTAGGGATGATTCGTAGGGAAAACGGCAGAGCAAACCAAAAAACCGACCAGGCTTCCGAACCAAAACTTCTGGTGAAGATATATGGACCCTCTTGCAAACAACGATTTTGGCAAACCGGGCCCGCTCACGTTCCATATTTCGTACAAACACACCCTTACCTAAATAATCACACAGACACACACACACACAGAGAGAGCATAAGGATCAACATTCTTACACCCTTGAAAAAAAGGACGCGCGCGACTGTACAGAAAACGGTCGAATTCTTTCGCGTTCTCCCCATTTATACGGCCGATACGACGAAGAGAGAAAGTGCAAAAGAGAGCTAGAGAGCTATAGAGAGAGCGAGAGACAGAGAGAGAAAGAAATACAGAAAGTCGTGTGTTCACCTTCTGCTTGTCCGCTTTGTGCCCTTTAAAACGAAGACAAAAGGCCAGCCATCAGCACCAGCACACGACCTCCTTTTGTCGACCGTCGAGAGTATGTGGACGAAGAAAGGTTGCGTTCGAAGGTACGGGCAAATTTACGTATCAAAATTGTACAAAAATATGAATCAATTAAATGTGAATTCTATTGGTGTGTGTGGAAAGCACGACAGACCCAATTAATCATTGTTATTCTAAAAACAAGGAACCTTCACTGTGCTCAGATGTTGGCAACTATAAATCCCTACTACTCTGGTCATTCGTGAAGATTATGAGCTTCGTGTGCCTCGTGTTAAGAATAAATATCATTGTAATAGAACTTCACTTTCAATTCTTCACAAGAAATACGTGAAATTCAAAATATCAAGTTACATTTGAAGTATTCATAAGAACTTTCAGCAGGGAGCATAGAGCTGGACTAGTCCGAGGATTGTGGACATTGAGGATTTCCCAGGATTCACCAATTTATCTAAACTGTAGGGGAATACAATTCCGAGTTAACTATCATACTTCATCAAGACACTCATTAAAGAGAATGCACTAACATATCTACATGATAGAGTTTTCTCAATTATTTTGAAATGATCAGTGGATCACAAAGATTCACACTTTGCTTTTGGCATCTTTAGTTTTGATATCTTGAAGTTACCTATTTCAATTTGACTTCAAGGAAGTTTTCCACGAAACTTAACACTCTCAGAGTTATAAGCCATACCTCATCGAAATCACCGAGAATTGGGGAGATGATGCCATTACGAACTTACCAGAATATTGATGTATTCTATCCCTAAAAACTATCTACTAAAATCTACTAAAAATCCCTAAAATTAGCTTTTTATATGTTTTCTCACCTATTCTCAGATAGTAATCAAAGTGTTGTTGTTTTCACAATGTTTTTTTTACGACTTCAAGTTATATTCGAAGTCTTTGAGATACCTTATTCCGCCGAATGATTTAATACAACAAAGATGACGGATATAAGGATATTTGAGACTTCTCAGTACACGCTAAGGTATCTTCATTAATCTGTTTAATGATGATCATCATACTTTCGCGAATCGCACAAAGTCACACTTTCGTGTTTTGATTTTGTGGATGTCACAGAAATTCGGGAAACCGTGCCAACTATTACCAAAAAAGACAGCCTGCAACGACTGCTTAAAGATTGACTCATCGTTGCGATTCGTGACCTAACTCTATGCAAATGACTCATTGTACACCAAAATATATCCTCAAAACAAGACACAGGAATGTACACGAACATCTTGCTCATAAAACCCATGATTGAAAGGATCGCGCATCTGTAACAGCTGGGCTATGATCGTACGCTTAGCAACGCAACGAGCCATGGCGTAATGACACATATTAATTCTTGTTAACCAACACATTCCATTTTGTTGCAACTTTTGTAACCAACCAAACAGGCACAGCGGGTCCAACGATCCAACCATCAAAGTGTTATCAGAGCGTAATATGGACAGGCTGTAGGACATCACTCGCCTGTCAGTAACGTACACGAGCTACAACCGCGTACGCATTACTGGACTGTTCTTACCTCACTCACTCGGTGGAATTCGAATCGTACCAATCGTACAATAAAGCAATAGAAACCATTACCAATCCACTTGCTGGCGGTCGCTACAGCTGTTTACAACGCGTTTTTGGTGCGTTACGCAGGGTTCACCAAACCAAAACACCCACCAAAGTGTAGAAGGGGGCGCCGCCACACTCATTAGAAATTGTTAATACCGGCAGTGATACCGCAGCCTAACACTCGCCGCTTGTTACACCGATGATGGCACACATATGATGGCAGTTGGGCAATTAATAGCTTACTACCGCAACCTTACACAGTACAGACCGGCGGAAGGTGGCAAAGAGGAGCCAACTGCTGGACGGTTGAGAGCACACTCGCTGAAATTCGGACTATTCCATCGCATTACTATTACACAGCGCCGAGCGCGCGCTCCTCCAAAAACCAAATGCGTAAAAACTATGGAATTAATTTTCCACCACAACAAATTTCTAAATTTCACCACCACCACCCTGCGGTAAGAGTGCCGCGCGTCCCCTCATTCCAAAACACTGGAGGAGCTTGAACCGGTCAACAGGTCCGTAGCGGCATCACGGTACGATACCCAGGGCTGGGCACACGTCAAACTCCTCCAACTGCCATCCTCTCCCCTCTGGCCATCACAACGCCATCACAAATTGGGCTGCGCAGGAAAAACGCACGACGGTTCAGTGGCACTTCCGTAATGCAGCGCGCACACACCCCAGACGGGCCGTTGACTGATTGACCCGAAACGGCACCGGGCGCGCGCGCTCCCTGACACTGGGGAAAAGCCTCTGGAACTGTGTCTGAAGCGAAAAAAAAGGGCTCGCACAATCGGCAACCCGGCGGCCCAGGCCACATACGATCATACTGGGACCGTTTAGTCTGTGCGTGTGTGCGCAATGAAGATCGAGCGCGAGCACCGTCAGGCACGCGCGCTCGTTCGCGCACGCCGGGCGTTTGCGTGTAGGAGCGATAGTAATAACAAACAGCGCACACACACATATAGACACACAAACACACACACACACACATACGACATAAGAAAAACAGAATAAAATGCTCTCGATGCGCGGCCCAGTGCCTCGGTTGGCTGGTTTTGCTCGTACATCCCTCGGTTGTTGTTTTTTTGTTTGCTCCCTATTTCGGAACCGTTTCCCTTTATTTTTTGTTGTTGTTGTTTTGCCTTCCCTCCAAACGATCAATCTATTCACTCTCGTATACGTACCACACACACACACACACACACAGCTCGCATACATGTGTAGCAATAGCAGTGGTTTGCTGTGTTGATGCGCTAACATACTAACGGCACGACTGCCACATGATCGTACTGCGCTTTGCATTTTTACATACAAGCACACACAACAATTCAGTTTTGCACCAAACCCAAAACGTCCAAAAGCGCTGAAACAAAAGGAAAATGATCACACCAGTGACCTTCTCCATCGCTAAAACACAAACGATAAAGGTGAGCACAGCAAACAGGTGCTTGATCTAATCGTCTTAGCTCAACTAATTAGCCCGCCAGCGCCTTAGGAGGTGTTTGTTTTGCCGCGGGCAACACGAAGCCACCGAGGCCTGCGACCACCTCCCCGGGTAGTGTGATTTCTGTGCCAATTTTCCTCACATTAGCTGTTTTCCGGACGATCAAGATTTACGATCGCGGTTGGGCCGCTAGCTAACACTCTTGCCACTTTCCTTGGCTTTTCACTGTGTTTTGTTTTCCCTTTTCGCTGGCTCTTATCGCTATCGGCAGCCCGGCTAAACGGGATCAGCTTCGTTCGTAGAATGGAGGACAGGTGGATTATCTTGTGTGAAACCCAGTGTATCGGACCGGTTTCAGAGCTTAGCGTTTCATTTTGTTTGTGCAGAAACTTGAGACTCTCCACATTTAAATTTCACACAAGACACAACATTTGCTTCAAATTGTTCGATTAATGATAGCATTATCGACCACCAGCGTTAGGCTGAGTGATAAGAAAATGGAGTTTTGAAAGTCTCTTTCAAGCACCTTTTGCTATCTCCATCAATCAGCGCCCAGAAGGAAAGACCCACACAGCCACACAAAGCTGCATGTAACCTCAATCCGACCGATAATGGCATTTCCATTTCCAATTGACCAGCGCGGACGAGGGGGGGGGGGGGAAAGAGCGCGACGGAAAAGTGTTGCCCTCAACACCTGCGCACCACACACACACACATTGCACGATATTATTTTTTATTGTTCCATTTTTTTTTTTGCGCGGAAGCCCAAAAGTTTCAATCTCCACCCTCTGCATCAACGCACCCCCAATAAAATCCTAAATCAAATAGCAAATGGGTATCCTCCACTCACCCTCCGCCCCACACATTATTATTGCCGGCAGCAAGTACATTAAGCGGGTCGAAAAGTAACCAACTGGCGGCAGTGAGAGAACGAACGAGCGAGAAAAAAACGAACGGTTGAAAATAATTTGTTAATCATCGACCAGAGTCATAAGTGGAGTCCACAAACAGGCGTTGGGTCTCGCTGGGCTGGCTCTCGGGGCGAACTAACCACACCAGAAAAAAAACGTTAAGGGAGGGGGTCCGTTTGCTCCTATTTGAACACACACATATAGACGCTGGCTCTTGCACACGATCGCTTTGGCTCTTTTGGTTTGATTCGTTTTTTTTTTTGCTTAACTTGTTTTACTAACCTCCGTTAGTAGAGCTTGCCCATCTGCCAGTTGGGCAGAAAAATAAGAGAGAAAGAGAGAAAGATGCGCGTGAATCATCAAGCGCTTCATGCGTACAAAACGCGAAACGCACAACATGACCACGTGTGTGTATACCGTTCGAGTTGTTCGGATCGCCAACCCGGCATCCAACGGGCTGTTAAGCTACACCAGCGAGCAGCAACCCACAGCCGGCCAGAGCTCCGCTCGAAAGCAGCGGTAGTTTTTCCACCCCTTTGTGTCTATCTCCAGAGCGCGCAAGGGCCACAATACTATTCCTACTGGCGGGGTTGTGGTGTTTATGTGTTTCGCTACCAAAACGACCGATAATGACCGACCGACACCGGCCAGCTAGTGGCCAGATTTTCTGGCCGCGGCCGCGTGTGCACTTTCTTCGTCTCGTTGCGGCCCCAGAAGGCAGAAAAGCTCCACCGCCACCACACGGGCGAAGAAGAACTCCAACGATCGATCGGTCCCACTAACACGTTCGTTCGATGATCACTTGCTGTGCGCGATTGGATTGGCGATAAACGCATCGAAAACGTTTGCCTTTTATGCGCTGAACGCTTTCCCCCCCACCCAGCCCCGGGGAGCAGTGAGCCAACCCCTGTGCGGTGATTTTGGCAGGTGTGAGAGGTCAAGTCATCGAACGACTTAATCGAGCCCGAACCCTCTTCTACAACGTAGCCCCGGTGTGCGAAACTTGCGCGTCGATTTGGCGTTTGATTTCCGCACGGAATGGTGGTGCCTAACGGTTTACAATTAGAAATCTCTTCACTCTATATGCCTAAGCGTTCCAAGATGGATGGGTTTGATTTCCGCCAAAACGGAAGAGGTTAAGTGTGGTTTTTGTGTAGGCGAAATTTGCCTTGCTCGTTGTTGAGTGTTCAAAACTATTCCCTCTCGTCCTACAGTGAAGGTGTGTGTGTGTGTGTGCGTGTGTGTTTTTAATGCATTGAACACACAACTTCAATAGATGAGACTTCAACATTTTCTTACAGGTTAAGGCGCGATTTCAGATACGGGTTTCATTAACTAAAAAACCACAACATGCTGTGATGCAATCTGTTTGCCAAATTTGTACATTTTATGAGGATTTGCGACTCAAATAGACACATTTTGTATCAACAACTATCATCAATCTTGGTACGAAACCGTTCGTAACTTATTGATGATTGGGTCATTTTTAATCGGGTTGGTAATGGACAACCGAGTCTTGGGTCGGTCTCGTAGTACAGTCGTCAACAAGCACGACTTATAACAACATGCCCGTCATGGGTTCATGTCCCGAATGGGGGACCGTACCTCCCCAATACGTAGAACCCTGCTATGGGTAATCAATAAATCCCTGAAACCCAAGACGCACTAAAGTTAGTGGTGGTGTACAGACTTGACCGACAACGGTTATGTTTTGCCTAATGAAGAAGAAGAAGATAACGGACAACATTAAAAGAGCACGAATCTCGTTGAACTCGTAATTCGTAAGTTTGGCACGACAATTAGGTTTGATTATTTCGATTTTAAGCAGTCAATTGTTGCATTGATGCAGAGCCCCTATCAAAAAATTTTCAATTTCGATTACCACAGTCGTTACAGTGTACCTTGCTAGTACCTTATATGTGCTAGGTACTGTGCGATGCTATGGAAAGATGTGGCATATAGTGATATTAATGTATGCAAAAATGGTTTTAACTAGTCTGACTACTTATTGACACATATTTCAAAGAATTTTCACCATTTATTTATTTCACCACGTTCTTTAAACATTTCTAATCAAATAATTTGAACAAAATTTTAAGAGAAGGCTATAATTCTTGGAATAGATTGAATGATATTTGGGATTTGTATGAATATTTAAACAAATGACGAAAACATTCAAAGAATCTTTATAAAGTCTCAATATGTTCTAGGAAATCCTACAATCGGTTAAAGAACGACACAAATAACATGAACAAAGAAACATTCTCTACTTAGAACTGTAGTTCAGTTCAATAAAGGATAAAATGATAAAAGAGACACTGAGCAACCACGAAAAAATAGAATATAAACAATAGCAAAACTCATAAAGAATAAACATAAACGAAAAGAATATTTATGTTCCTGTAACACCAAAATCACAAAAAGGCATTATAACTTTAGTCCAAAATTGTTGCATGTTGTAGTAATTAAAAGATTGTATTAAGAACTCAAAAACCTTATTAAAAAAAAGCAACTTCAAATGCCTTGCACAACAATATGCGCAATCTATACACCTCCCAAACACACACGTCAACCAAATCTCGTCCGCCAGTTGGTTCGAATAAAATTCATTACTCCGGGCGCTCTCTTCCTAATCAACCCGTCTGTCACGGGGACCGATTCCGGTCCTTTCAGAGTCCTTTCAGGCCGAATCACACACACCCCAGCAGTATTCTGTTGCCACCGCTTCCCACCTCGGAGTATTGAAAAACGCGTACCCGATTGGTGGAACAGCACACTACACACACACACACACACAGCCGCCACCGCGCTGAGCCCTTTGTTACAAAAATGTGTGTTTCCCCCTCCGGTGCTCGATCTAACCAACACACAAATGTGTGCACACGCACACACACAACCGCACCTAACGTGCGTCCGTGTGTATGTATAGCAAGTACAAGGACCCTCTCTTCTTGTTTTATCCCGTCAGGCAGGCAGGCAGGCAGGAACGATTCAAACACACGGCCTACTGTTGCCCGCTGCAGAGAGCAGAAAATCAGAAGGGGGCATCGACAAACGAGATCCTCGAGGAACAATTCTCGAAAATACACACAATCACACACACACACACACACACACACACACACACACACACACACAGAGTTAGACGCGTACAGGACGACGCGCACGGTGCAACTTCCCGTACGCACGCCGGCGGTAATGCTCGCGCTGATGCGCCGCGCTGTTTCCGTTCACCCCAACGCTGCACACAACAACTACGGAGGGGGGTGGTGGTGGTGGTGGTGGTGGTGGTGGTGGTGGTGGTGGTGGTGGTGGTGGTGGTGGTGGTGTACGGGGATATTAACATGTACACATTGTATTGCCGAGGGTTGTTTCCCGATTTGTGAACGCGCGCCGCCCGATGGCCCGGGTAGATGATATTAGGAAACTGATGAAACATAATACAACCGAACCATGCGTACGTGTGAAATATGTGCAGCCTGTGGGAGAGGCTTGGGCAAAAGGGCAGCGCTCAGCTGTCGGCAACGCACACGCATTAACTGTATCCACGAGCGGGCCAGCAGCATCTGGTCGGTCGGACCGCAGCGGGGATACGTCTGCTTTTCAGCAGCAATTAGCATTTTCTTTTGGGGGCGCTGGTCTAAGGAATCCAACAAGCAAACCCCGAAAATGATCCGCAGGGAGGTTGATTTTTATGAAAAACAATTCCAGTTATGTCCGAATCAGGAAATTCGTGCCGACCCCCAACAAACCCCACCGATCCAGAGGTGGGGCCGGGTGGGGAAGAAGTGGGATAATGCTCGAAGCTAATGTTGGTTGTTCCTGTTTTGTTCGGGGGTAGAAGAGGGCATCGCAAACGCCGAGTTTTTTGGCTTGGTTTGGCGCTTCCTTTCCGCAACTGCCCAGAAGCGCACTCTCCTGGGGCGCAATTATGGTGTTGTGGGCATTATTATTGTTATTAACCACACTGCACACACGGGTTGGCTCTCTTTCTCTCTTTGGCTGTGTGTGGGGAAGGCAGGGTTGGGAGTTTCTTGTCGGTTTTGGATGAGTATAATGGTGCATTACCTGATTTCTTCTTCTCAATTCCGGAACCGTTCCTGCCAAGTGGAATTGTAGCTGAATCCGATGCTGCTGCGATTGCTGGCTCAACCCGACGGCGCGAGGGGTAAGTAATTTTCCTCGCTTTCCCCTTCTGTATGACCGACCTAAACACACACACTCTCACACGCACACACAAACGGCGCGCGGGCGTGAGGAGGATGATGGGCTTTTCCTTTGCTTTTCTTCAGCTATCTCTCTAATGCACCACACACCACGCACCACGGTTCGATCGAGGTTGTTCACCAGGCACAAGCAGACCAAAGTGGCTCAAGCAAGCCTATATCATACAGGCCACAGAAGCCAAGCACAAACATACACACATACACACGTTCACACGAGCCAGCCGCTCGACTTTGAAGCAAAATTTGAATTTCAGTTCTCTCTGAGGGGCTTCTTTCTTCTAATCACTTTAATCTTCCGTTTCAAACACTTATCACAAACACGGTCTGCTTGGATTTTTCCTGGAAAAATATGGGTACGAAACGATATTTGATATTTGAGTTGTTATTATGATGACACACAACGGGGCAAGGTTATGGTTGCTTCGATCAATCGGTCAACTGGTTTCGTAGAATTCAATTGTTCTTTTGTCTTGTTATTTGAGACCTGATGCAAGGAGCTAACGAACAGGGCTTCTGGGAAATTTTAAATTCTAGTTAATCTTTTTACTGCTTATTTAGTGGGAAATATTTAAAAAAGTAATTTGAAGTAATATTAGGAAATTTAAAAAATAAAACATAAAAACACTTTCTCATGTAATAGTGGTTTTGAATTGCGCCATATACCGTTAGCTTCCTAAGAATATGCGACTTCAATGCTACAATTGACGCGTTGTAACGCAATACGCAATAATTCTTTCGATAGCGTCCTACGCGATCCTTTTTTCCACTTAACTGGTCTAAAACCACGTTGCCTCACGGTACGAACTATCTTTCACATTTCCGCTAACAATTTCGGATTATAAAGGACTCGTGCAATTGATCTCTTGGCGGGAATAAACACTCTTTTTCTCTCCTCACAAGGATAACCGAACGAACCAACAAAAACACTGCTAATTCCTGCTAAACTCACACTGAACTGTCTCCAAATGATCGGAAATCGCGTGAAATGATGGCACAAAGTATAGTTTTTTTTAAATAAATTTCACAACTTTACCCACTCGACAAGGAAAGCGTTTCCACACAACAAACAAAAGTTTGCACCGAGTGTGCTGCACACAATTTTTATGGCGCGTTTTCAGCAGCGGTGAGTGACACGGAGGAAAAACACACGCTGTGTTCGCTTTGTAACGCGCAAAACAAGATTGAGCGTGCTGCCGAGCGCGCCGTGTGCTGTTGGATGTGGGTTTTCGTTTCCGTCTGCCCCGTCCACACTTTTGGGCCCCGATGTGCGCAGCGAGCGGCGTAGCCGAAGGCAGATTTTCCCTGCCCGACGCGTTGTGTTTTGAGGGAGCGTGAAAGAGACGGACCGATCGAGCCGAATGCACACACCGTACGTTTCACGCTGATGGTGTTGATAGGCGGGAACGTGGTGGCCCTTGCGAAAACCCCCTAGAGATTGGTGGCATGTTTTTCTTGCGCGGAAAAGTATTGGAATGTTTTGTTTTTGATTTGGGTAATTTTACATTGTATGTCTTCTGTATTATAAATAGTTTTATAAATGTTGCAAAATTATGAAAATAATAGTATTTATAAAAAAAAACTTGTTTTTATTATCGTTTGGTAGTATCGTAATAGAATAACAAAAAAGCAAAAGAGATTGCAAATGTTAAAATAATAATATGATATGATTGTTCAATTTTGTATCAAATCACGTTTGATTAAAAATAATGGTATTCCAAAAATATCTTTTCAGTATTTTTTAATGTTTTGTTATTATATTCACTACGAAGTTTTGTGCAAGGTTTTTACAAAATATTTGCAGGGGAACATGGGGCAAAATGGGCATTTGAAGCAGTACGGGCAACATTAGGCAGGTAAGACAACCATAAAGACCGGGCTACATGGATCGTACTCTCTGGTGTAATTTCAATTTTCACTAGCGCATCTGGCGGCGGCTGGAGGAAGCTTTTTTTGGTTGTCGAGGGAATGGTCGTGCCGGATCTCATATTTAAGTTGTTTTGTCATCGTTTTTGATGCGAAAATGGTTGAAATACTTGCATAACATATTTATCTATCAATTGCATAGCTTTTTCAGTCCAGTTTAAGTAAAAAACATGGAATAATAACATATTTTCTGAAGCGGCTACAAATTGTTTGGCAAAATGCTTCAGTCAGCCGCCGCCAGATGCGCTAGTGAAAATTGAAACTACACCAGAGAGTACGATTAATGTAGCCCGGCCTTAAAGATTCAAAAAGATTTAAGGAAGTCAACAACAGGAACAGGAATATCAACACTGTTATAAAACAACTACCAATTAAAATATAAATAACAATGTAACAGCAAAAATGTGTTATTTTTAACAATGCGAAATTCATCTTTTAGCTATACAGTCTTTCCCCGAGTTACGCGACACTCGAGTCACACGAGTTTTTATTTTTGACAGTTCAAATGTCAAATCAGTACAATTTCTATCAATTTTAAAAGAAATATACTCACAAAATAACAAAAAACAACAGAAATAACCGAATTTTCTACACCAATTTTTTCAAATAAGTAATAAATTACTCAAATGAACTAGATTCCATCAAATGTCATGATTAATCAAGTATATTTTGGATGTAAAACGTGCTATTCAACATACGCGAAAATCCGAGTTACGCGAATGTCTCCGGAACGCATTTTTCGCGTAACTCGGGGAAAGACTGTACACAACAATACGTGGCAGTTTTTCAGAGTATCAAATCATCAAATCAAATATATGATATTTATACATGGTTTTTATGATGAAAGCAGAAAAATTTATGGAAATTGTTAGTAATATGATAAAATGTAGAAATTTTCCATATGGGTTAGGATGCGCAGACATGTTTGAGGTAAAATGAGCAGCTTATTTTGACATATTTATGGGTAAGTTAAAAAAAAGTATTTATTAAATTGCTTAACAAACACATGTTGCCCCATATTGAAATACCAATATAAATTAAAATGGTCTCTATTATGACTCTAGCTATTTTAACATTGTTCCACTTTTTACAACCCGTCACAACACTTCCAGTACACCTAATCGAAATGGCACGTGTAACTACGAGCTAACGGGGTTTCATGCGACTGGTGGCGTCACCTATCTTACGCTAGCGATACTAACGTGAAATGTTTCAGCACCAACTTTCAAAATTCGGTTGCGATGCGGCCGTTGTGCAGCGACCATTGATGACGCGCATGCATTTTGCTATCAAATTTGATTGCACCAAAACTGTAAACAATCACAACAGCAAAAAATGAATTTAAAGACAGATAATTACAAATAAATCATTTGCGTACGTGTTTTCTCATTACTGTCAACACTCTGGCGCACATTAATTGAAAAATGTTGCCTCACTCCTTCGTGACCCCACGTGTCGCCGCAGCAAGTGTGAATTGTTATGACAATCACTGCCGCCAAGACGCTTAATTATCTACCAAAATCGAGCGCCACTAAATTCAACCAAAAACAGCAGCAACAAAACCATCCCCTGCTCATCACCGATTACACTATCGCACCCTCGTACCAAAAACATACGCGCACTGATCACCTTTTGTGTTTTAGTTCTTATCTTCCATTGGCCACCGCAAGCCAGAATAGGTTTTCGCGTACGCACAACGCGAACAGGAACATCCGTTTCTTTCCCCAAAAAGTCTGATTTACATTCCGGCTCCGGGTTGCGATAAGGTTGTCGTGCCACACGGTCAAACAGATTGAGGTACGGCGGATCGGTAATGGATGTGTTTTTTTGTTTTATTGTTATTTATTGCGAGGGTTCAAAGAAACAAAATAGACCTAAAGCAAGAGAGGAAGAGAGAGACCGTGTGCCATGGTTGAGATTGAGGTTGCAAGACGTCATCTACAGCTTTTTCAGCAGTGCCTTCGCTTCGCGCTGCGCTTCACGATCATCCGCCGTGCTGGAACGACCATGAAATTTAGCAAATCATTCTTAGCGACCTTCAAAGCAAGTACAACAAGCACAACATCAAAAACTCACCGTGGTGCAGTCTGATTGGCGGCTAGCTCAAGAAACGGACGAGCCTTTTTCGCCTGCTTCAGTGCAATGTACGTCTCGCCCAGCATCAGATGGTTGAGGGGGAAAAAGTTGGGCTGCAGCTGCTCGGCCCGCTCAAAGTACCGGAGCGCGTCCTCGTACGTCGCCTCCGGAATGTCGTTGGTAAAGGTGTGGATCATTTTCTTCTGGAACCAGGCCAGCCCGGCCAGCTTGTGGTAGAAGCGACCGAGCACAAACCAAGCGAACGGGTCGGAACTGTCCAGCTCCGTCGCGCGCCGCAGATGGCGCAGGATCGTGCTGAGCTGCAGGACACGCTCCTTCAGTCCCTCGATGCCGGTCTTTTCCGCCAGAAAGATGGCGTAGTATTTGTGCGACTTGGCCGCTTCCGGCTGTAGGGCGAGCGCCTCCTTCGCATACTCGAAGCCCTCGTATATGAGTGCGGCCAGCTGTTTGGCGAGCTGCTCGTCGGCCGCCAGCTCGCGTGACATCGAGTACACCACACGACACAGCCGCCATAGCGTTTCGTAGTCCGGGTCCTTCAAATGTCCCCCGGAAGAATTGGAAAACGAAAAGCCCCGTTAGTTAAAGCCTGCTACGCGCACCCTTAACCGGGCCTTTGGGTTCTTACCGTTTTCTGCTTCCTGCTTGCTACTAGCAGCTCGTACGCTTCGCGAAACTTGTACTCAGCGAACAGCTGATCGGCTTCCTTCCACGTGCTGTCCTCCATGTTGCCGGTTGAAGCGGTACCGCGTTACTGTTCGCCTGCAGCGATCTCGCGACACTGCAGAACCAGTTTCACCAGTGCGCTTGGTGGACCTTGGGAAGACATGGGCAATGGGACGGACGGCTCCCACTACAAAATCGACCGATTCGGTCGTCGATTCTGTACCCCCACCCCACTCGGGCTCAAGCTCTCCGCGGGTCGGCTGCAGTAGCCGCTTATCTGCGTTTTGGACAGCAAAACGCAATTCCTCGTCGCTCTGCCCGGGTCGGGTTCGCCGCCCTCCCCGGAGGCACAATTTTGCGATGTCATTAGGGTGACTAAGCACAGTGCCGTTCGTACCCGCTTCTAGCGCTTCCTGGATGTGTCGCATGGACGCTATAGAGAGCCTCATCATATCAGCTCTCATCTGACGCTCTCTGCTCTCTCGAGCGCTCTCTTTGTGCGGCACACGAATCACTATGAAACATAAAACAATTCGACAAAAGTGCAACAGAAGCTTTGCGGTAGCGTTCCGGAAGCTTCCGTTTGTGTTGTGCTTATCTTCAAGATATCTGCCGCGTACGTACAATTGGAATGATGTCTTTACAATGAATGTTACAAACACATTTCCAGTATTTGAAGGAAAAATCAGACTTTGCTAATGATGCTCATTGTTAACATATTGACAGTTATTCATGTATTTTGTGACATAAATATCAATAATGAGTTCCATTATTTCTTCATCTGATCACTTTTACTTCAGGATTGCTCTCTTCATTTTCAATCATGATATTTGAAATAAAAAAAAGTAATGGATAATTCAAAAAGCAAATTCTCATGCTAAAGACCTGTTCACAAAGAAGTCTAGTTATCTAGTTTTATTTAAAAAAAAAACAGATGCTATATGGAACTTTTTCATAGTTATTTGAAGGCATTGGAGCACACTATACAATCTTCGAACAGTTTTCATATGTAAGTGCTTGTGTGCAATAGTTATTAACGTTAGAACTACAGTGTTGGAAGAAAAAGGAACTCGAAAAGTTTAACATGGTCCGGGAAGAGACAAGTCGAATCTGTTTTAAAATGGAGGTTCCTAGTCGATACTGTCATATTTCTAAAGCATGATCCTATATCTTCTATAAATAAAAATACTAATTTTGTTACGAAATTTTCCAACAAATTGAAATCATGACAAACCGTTGGCAGGTAAAGGCACAAAACACGAACTTTCATAAACAATCAACTCGAACATTTCTACCGGAATATAAATCCCCTGAAGGAGTATAAATACTGCTTTATCTGAATGTTTGGCAAGATTATACAACAATTGAAAAAGAAAAATTATTACTGCATTGCATACTGCTGGAGAAAAAAGCTAGATAAGACGATACATCGGTTGTGCGGAATCTACTAAGAGGCATCGAAGGATCATTCACCTGTACATTAACATTTTATTATATTATTTATATTTTCAATCAAATGTCCATGAAACATCTTTCGTTTGGTGCCAAAATCATGTCTCTATGTTGAAAAATTCTTTTTTTACACTCTGTTTCTACCAGTGACCAGGTTCTAAACGAATTGGTTTTTAGATTTACTGAAGAGTGAAAACAAATACATCTTTTGTCAAATCAAATACAACAAATACAATACATATTTTAAGCAGTTTCATTAACACATGCATGAGTGCATGAGTATATCTGGAACATAAAAGCAAGTTTATCTAACAAAAAAAAGATACTTAATACCTACTTAATACTTAAAGATATAATAGCTGTTTACTTTAAAACAAAGAGGAGATTGCATTATTGCACTGTTTTCTTGCACGCCACAGATCTTGAACATCATTAAAAATATATGTGCAAGTATATTTGTTGTGCTCCATTTTGCATGATGACAACCATCTTAAACAAATTAAAGTTATATGAATAAAAACTAACAACAAACTCTAAAAACTAACCATAAAAAACAGCAAAAAATTGACACGAATTGTAGTGAAGGCTGGACAAAAAATCCTTTTTCCTAATTGACCTAGACATAGGGGCAGGCATTTAACAGCACTTCTTTATATACTGACCTTTTAAAAGGTTTTTTGGAATAATCATTGCTGATAGCTTACTATCTATCCAGCGTATAATATAACGCAAATTTTAAACTTTACACAGTCGTTAACTTTAGGAGCAGAATTTTTTTTAATAGAACGGCTTGGAGACAAACTCTTTTCATTATGGCAATTCTATTTATGCATGCGAAGAAACCAAATGTTGGGTACTAAAACGTTTTTTAAGCACAGATCAATGAAAACATGAAAAAGAATCGTTATTGCGAAGAAAGGGATTGCAAAGAAAAAGAAAATCTGAGAAAATCTGAATCAAGATTC
The DNA here is from genome assembly GCF_016920715.1 of Anopheles arabiensis. Taxonomy (NCBI): domain Eukaryota; kingdom Metazoa; phylum Arthropoda; class Insecta; order Diptera; family Culicidae; genus Anopheles; species Anopheles arabiensis. The sequence goes on from NC_053518.1 coordinate 89,520,927, forward strand.
GTTACAATACACAATAAAATCCAGGAGATAAACAAAGCTTTTCTTACAGAAATGTAGGAAACATTAAATTATTCAATTTTCTGGAAATGTTTGCTGACCCCTGGATCTTGGCTTTACAAGCTGCGTGAAGCTACATTCGCTTCTCTTTGATGGGCTGCATTGGGTCGTTTGATGCACTTTCGTATTCATTCTTCCATTTGCCGGGTTCATTCGGGTAACATATAGCTTATCTCTCTCCCAACACCACTACCACCCAGGGTCTGTACACTTGTTACATACCCTCCACGAACGATAAGGAAACGTTACAGCGGGTAGGGGGGGGGGGAAGAGAGGTGAATCAGGGGCTTTAAATCTCCTTTGTCAGCTTGCGAGTTGCCGATTACGATAAGCGGCCATTACCGATAAGAACAGGTCAAGATGTATTGTGGACGGGGTGGCAAACAGCAACGACAACTTCAGGCAGGGATCCAAACAGGTATGTTAGGCTCCCGGGGGGGGAGAGCGAAAAAAAAAGCCCCCGTTTGGACACGGAAAGCAAATTAGCAAGGAGGGGCGCAAAAAATCAAGCACCCGTGATTAATTGGTATGGTTCGCAGGGTGGCAGGTTCACGATGACTTCCAGCTGTAGTGTAATTAACAGGTAAGACTAAAAATAGCCTGATATCTGTTGAACTTTGGCCCATGCTTTTTCCATAGCTGTACTTGTCTAGTGTGTTTACAATTATTTGAAAACAGCAGTTGAAAGTAACAAAACGCAACACTCATATTAATTTTTATGGCCATTGATTTTCAATTTATTTCACAAACACGCGTGTAACAAAAACGAACTAGAAACTTTTGTACATTTGCTAACCGACTAGCGTACATTGTGCGGGTTTGATTGGTAAAACCAAAATTTCAAAATAAAACTCTCCTAATGCACGCAACGCCCTTCATTGCGCTTTGTCACTTTAAAATTCACTTGCAAGCGATGGTGCACCCCAAAAAGGCACGGTCTACTTTGACCACACCGCACGAACAGTCCGTGGTAACAAGGCACCCTTTCGCCCCCCCTCCCTTCAACACACACACACACGTGTCACAGCACGCGAAGCTTGATGCAGCCCGCGTTCTTACAGTTTCCGCAACAGTTCGGTGGCCTCTTCGCGGCAGATCCGGTCGTCCTCGCACCGCACCTCGACGGCGGCGGCCCGCTCGAGCCACGCTTTCGCCTCGCCCGGCTGCTTCAGCGCCAGATGGCACTTGCCAAGGTACAGCAGATTGAGCGCGTAGAAGCCGGGCTTGATGGTTTCGGCCTTGGTGAAGCATTCCAGCGCCTCCGCGTACGAGGCGGTCGGTGGGTTCGGGGCGACCGAATTGATGAGCTTGCGGGTGATCCAGTTCACCTCGGACAGTTTGTAGTTGAACTGCCCGAGCATGTGCCAGATGCCCGGATCGGACGTCCCGTTCAGGGCGACCGCGCGCTGGAAGTGTTTCTGCACGTTTTCCAGCTGCTTGATGCGCTCGGTCACCCCGTCCAGGGCGGCCTTCTCGGACAGGATGGCGCCGTACCACTTGTTGGCGCCGAAGTTGTCCCCGTCCGTGTCCAGGGCGGCCGACGCGTGCCCGAACGCCTCCCGGACGAGCTTCTCCTTCTCGTCGTCGATGGTGGACTGCTTGGAGAGGAAAAACACGGTCCTGGCGAGGCGCCACTTCACCTCACAGCTGTCCCGTCCGTCCTGGTTGGTTGGGGGGAGAAACAAACAGGAACCACTGTTACATTCACCAGTTTTGCCAACCAACACTTTAGCTTACCGTTAGCTTCTCGATCATGTCCAGCGAGTCCTGGTACTGGCAGCTCTCGAACAGCTCGTCCAGCAGTTTCAACTCTTCGGCCGACATCGTGGCAGTAAAACGCAAATATCGATTGTTTATGTGTGTTTTTTTGTGAGCGCGAGCGAACAAAGGAGGCCACCCTACGCCTCCCACGATTGCCGTGTGCAACTGCAGCAACGGAACACCACACGAGGGAGAAAAGTCAAACGCCGCGTCACGTCACGTCAGAACGGAGGACCGTTGGAAAGTAAAACTCGACGCTCTGCGTAAAAGCCGCAACAGTCCCGGCCACAGTCACAGTTAGACTCGATACGAAAATGTGCCACCCTCCAGTGCTACTTTGTGTCATTCCTCTCCTCCCCCTCCCGGTAACTCCCCTGCTCTCCCAGTGCAGGGTAGATAATCACAAACACTACCAGCACACACCAACCGCACCACTGGCACTGCAACCAAAACCAAAGCGTACGGGCGCGAACGGAACCCGGCTACGCTACGGGTGGGGCGGTGGGTTCGAATATGGTGCCGAGGGTGTACACGTTTTATCAGAAAAACGCGCCGGCCACTATCGTCATCGAACGCTGCGCTTCGGCTTGCCGCACGAGAGTGGCTTTGGTGTGTGTGTGTTTGCGAAGTTCTACGATTTCATTGCCATTGAGGGGCCAAAGCTTCCTCAGTGTGAGTCGACGGGGCAGCTAGGGAGGGAAAGGCAGCGTGCCGCTTCCGATCGAACACATTGATTTGATGAATATGCAACGGTTTTTGACTTTTCAAACCAACCAGCACGCTCCTCTCGGGTGGGGTGGTTGGAAATGCTTCCGAGTTCAGGTGAGATATGCAGTTATTTTATTTACACCATCGATGGGTGCTTATCGGGTCGTTTGAATGTATTATTGAATAAAACTAAATATCGGGAAGATGAAGCATTGTGATGCACAGTTGAAATATCGTCCACACTGCTCTGTTTGGAGCAGTCTCAAGTATGTGTATATGAAAAATTGATTTTCTGCGTGACTCCTTCGTTCATGCATCTGCCCACTGTGCGCACATGGTCGACTTGAGGGTCGTGAAGCATTTCTTTTTACACACATTTATTTTAGTATCATAAACAATGCTAAACTCTCTTCAATAGTTTTGCATTGGTTCCACAATTTATTGACCGTTTCAAAATTAATTACACGAAATATAGATTACAAGATACAGGGTTTCCCACGATTTATTGGTTGGTTCCCTTCAATTTTTGGTGGGTTCTCATATTTTTTTGGTGCATTCCTGCGATTTTTTGGCTGTTTCTCAGAATTTTTTGGTACAATTGTATTGGAATTGTATTTTATTGTACAGGCGTACCCCGAGTTACGACCCTCTCGAGTTACGACGATTCGCAGATACGACGATTTTGATTTTGACAGTTAAAAGTTGTTATTGAGATGAAATTGATACATATTTTTGAATTTCTGTGCAGATAACCGATACAACCATATTTCCTCAGATTCCACAACTCCCCCATCTTGAATATGTTGTTGTTGTTAGTATGGTTTAGAGAGGCTTTGGCTCCTGCGGAGTTCTTTCGCCTAAACCCCATCTTGAATATCTATATTGTGTAAACGGCTTTTGGAGGAAAAATAATACATTATCGTATATTGTTTTACATAAAATATACGATTTCATAGATTCCGACTCTTCAATTTCATATAAACTTTATATTCACAGATATTCGACATACGACTATTTCGACTTACGCCTTGCTTTGGGACATTTTTTCGGTCCCAAATACAGTCGTATCTCGACCCCTGTATTGGGGACACCTGTATTGGATTGTATGGAAACGCACCAAAAAATGGGAATTGATCAATAAATCGTGGGAAACCCTGTATCTGGAAAATGATAAGAAATTAATGATGAAAAGAAATTAAATTTACTTTTGAGAAAATCATCAGCCGGAATTTGTACCCAAAATTTTTGAGAGCAAGATGTTTGCACACACACCAAGATTTTTGCGACCAAGAACTTTGCGACCAAGAGTTTTGCGACCAAGAACTTTGCGACCAAAATGTTTTGCGAGATTTTTGGCCCCAATGTTTTCGTTCACGTCTGAGGAGAATTAGGATGTTACTAAGTCAGGTTTAGCTTTTGAAGCAATATTGGAGATTGTATTCATATACAGGTATTCTCCGATGTACGCCATACGCAATATGAGCGATTTTGTTATACGCGATATTCTTAATTTGACAGGTCTTTGACCAAATTGTACTGATTTGATACATTAATTGATAAATGCAAAATAATATCCTTTTAATTGAATTTCTAAAACTACTACAACTACAAAAAGGTAAAACATTGTAATCTTCAGTTGGAATCAGATCTAGTATCTAAATAGGTGTTAGGTTACTAATACTTCTACTAACTGACTAATTGCTGGGATTAAAATCAGGTGTTCAGATGTACACACCGTTAAAAAGGCATATTTTGATATTGAGCATCACATTTAGTGTTAATATGACAAAGTTTCTCATAACGAATGTGGTACATTTTTTTAATTCAAGAATTTTGATCTTTGATACCAAATCAATTTATCTGTGTGCCATGATAATGTGTGAAAACATTATTTTTCCATTTTCAACTCCCGATTTCAAACCATTCACAACAACCCTGCAACATTGTTTATGGCATCTTCTTTTTTATGGCACACGCCAAAACACAACCCTAACTGTCAAAACTGTCAAAAGCTCGCCTGCTTATAGCCAGAGTGGCCAGATTATTTTTGCGGTTTTCGGTAGGCGCATCAAAATTTTATCGGTAGTTTTCGGTAGGATTTTAAGATTTTTTCGGTTGTTTTCGGTAGGCTTTGAAGTGTTGAGCGGGGGGAGGGAAGGGGGGTTGTCGGAGATGGAAGCTAATCTGTCCCATGAAGAGCAGCACGAGAAAATAACATCTTTTATTTATTTAAAGGAGATACTTTATATTTAGTTCATAGCGGTCACGTGAGGCCTTTCTGAAGTGTCGATCTGAAAATTGTACTAGGGAATTTAATCCAACAAATCGTTGGGACGCTCTAGCAGCAATCGAACGCGACATCGAATATGAAAAATATATGGGATTTTACATGTTCGATGTGATAACCCACAAATCGAACATGTGAAGTCCTATACATTTCCTATACATGTTCGATGACGTGTTCTATTGCTGCTAGAGCGCCGGGTTATATTATCTGTCAAATTGCATATAAAATTTTATCAGCGCGTTCGACTTCATGAAGTGCAGACACGGGCCTTAGTTGTCTCTGTTGATCTTCTGGTTCTAGTTGCTAGTGATTTCCATATAGAGTTTTATACATTAAGTGATTTGGGAAATGGTTATATGACTTTTTGGTTAGTATTACGAAAAAATCGATAGGAATACAGATAAATCGGTATTTCTGGTCACTCTGCTTATAGCACGTAGGGGTTGATTCTCGGTACGGGGCCTCGGGTACCATTACCGTTATTTTCATAACGTTCGCGTCCAGAGCAAGAGGCACACACGCAGCCGTACGCGCACTCGGTCCGTGTCCGTGTCGTCGGTCTGTTTGGCATCGCCGTACGGTATCGAAGGGAACCCCAAATTGACACTCCGAACATCCCTGCAGTCCTGCAGCGTTCCTTTTACACAAGTGTGTGCGTGTGTGTGTATGTGTGCGTAAAAGCCACACATTTGTTTGACCGTCCAGGTGTACGCTGCGGTGGTGTTTGTGTACAGGATAACGTTTTTTCGGGCGGAATTGTGCAAAGCTTTTCGCCCCCCAAAAACCACCCAACGCGTTGCTGTGTGGACGGCCCTGCCCGCTACGGTAAATGATTTTTTAATAAGCGTCTGAGCCGTATCGAGTCCCCGTATCGATAAAATAGTTTCGATCCGTATGACATCACAACGTGCACGGCTTTGTTGGTGTTGGTGGTGGTGGTAGCGTTGGGCCCCGTTGTTTGTTGCTATATACGAGCACAGGAACGAGCGGCAGGAACGCATCATCGCGCGTTCGATTGCAACGGTCGTAGCGCATCGATCTGCACTGGTGGTGCATCGGCCACTTTATCTTGGGCAACGCGGTATCGGTGTTTGATAATTGGTACCAATCGGCGCAAAGATTGGTTTGCGGGCTATCGGCGTTTAAAGATTTGCACCAGTTTGCCTGCCGATTGGAAGCAAAAATTGCTCTGTTGTGTACCAGCGCCAGCAGCGTTTGTGCAGTGTGACACAGTGTGTAGCAGTGTGTGCGTATGTGTTAGTGAGGTATTTAAACACAAAATTGCGTCAACGAAAATATCCTGCAACGAAAAGGGAAGAAAGTATATCCTTGACGACGCTCGGTGTGTGCTTCCGCTTGTTGACGAGCTTCCCCGGGGTGTGTCACTGTGGTCCGCGCTTGTGTGTGTGTGTGTGTGTGTGGTGTGCTTTTGCCCCCCCTCCGAGCGTGTGAGTGCGTGTGTGGATGAGGTGGCCGCGGCGTGGAAAGGAGGTAGAGCACCGCGAAAGAACGACGCCGCGCAATGAGTGCAATCAATAATACCAGCAGCAGCACCAGTGGCAGTGGCAACCACCACCACAGCACCAGCAACAACAACAACAATGCCAGCAGCCGGCACCAGAAGCTGGAACAGCAGGTAAGAGCAGACGATAAAGGGGATGGTAGGAGAGGAGGGGGGGGGGGTGGAAGGGGCAAATGAAACATCTTAAGAACTTCATAGCCCCGTCCAGAGCGCTCCCCGGTGAAGTGGACGGTGGAATCAAGCCGAAAGGTCAAAACGGCTTCGACGCAGCACAAACAGACTCACACACACACACACGACCACACTCACACAGTTGTAGTTTGCCATGACAGCTGTTTTGTTTGGGTTTGTTTTTCCTATAGTTTTATTGTTGTTTGGCCCATGGTGGAGGGGTTGGCAGCTGGGTGGTGGTGTTGTTAGGTGGAAAAGTTTTATCTTTCGCACACAGAAATGCATTCTGTTCAATGGTGGGTGGGGGAAATAAAATCGATCATCGAGAATTTCATATCGTTTTCGAAATGGTTTCGAAAGTTGTTTACTTTAACTATTTCTTGATTTTATTTATTTATTCATTTATTTGTTTATCAAGATTTGTCTAGTTTTATGTCTTATTTAATGCCAGTTTCTAGTCTGCGTTGATCTTTTTTTATCTGAGATAATTTTTGGAATTAAAATAATATTCTTATATTTCTTTCTTTAACAAACTTGCAGCAATACCTTGTTTATATCTTTTATTTTCTGCCAGAAATAGTTATTGTAGTAACGCTAAGTTAATTTTGTTCGTTGATCTTATACTATTCTAACGATTTACATATCTTCTTCTTCTTCGATTTGGCGTAAACGTCCTGTGCGGACATGTCGGCCTATAAACATGTCGGCTTTCGAGACTTCATTCAGTACCATGCAGCCGGATAAGTCAGTCCCAGTTATAAGGGGAGACGGTCCTTTCTAGGATTGAACCCGTGACGGGCATGTTGTTAAGTCGTATGGGTTAACGACTGTACCACAGGATTGCTATTCACCATCAATTCAGGTTAAATATGTTTCAAAGCCTAAAGCATTATTAGTATAAAGAGCTAAAATGTGTTTATAAAACGATGACATCTTGAAAAGATTACAACAATTGAGTTATAAAATCTGAACGAATGATTTTTTGAAGCAAAATGTCAAAAAAATATTCAATAAATAAAATATATTCCGTTCTAATTGAATGAAAGAACAATGTAAAAGTTTTGAAGTAAGAGATGTAAGAGATTGATGTTTGGAAAAAGTAAAATTTAAAATGTATTGAAATAAGTTTAGTTTTCAAAGGAAGTTCATATAAAGTGCTCTGTTCATCTTAAGTATTTACAGTTCGTGTTTATTTATCAAAACTGTGTGTGATTTATTATGCTTCAATAGACAAGTACAATCCATGAATGTAATTTCCAATAGTTTTTTTATTATTAATTTAATTTATAAACATAAACGCAGGTTTCATGATGTTTTTCCTTTATTAATCGTAAGTCTGTCGCTTTTAGGTCTTAGGTTTTCAGGAATGCAATTATTAATTTTGCAAGTACATATTGAATAAGTGTCTTAGACACCTTCCTTAGCTCTAGAAAGGCAATCCCTTTCGATATCTCCACGAATCGACACACTGTGCTTTCTCACAGCCTGTGATTTTTACCACAAAGTATGCACAATATTCAGCAAAACTGTGAACTAGTTCGCTCGTAATTCCACCTTCACCAAACCACATACTATCTCCACACACACACACACACTGTAAGCGTATAGTAAACGCGCTTTGTTTGCATTACGACCCCCCATCCAGCGTGACTTGCTTAGCAAGTCGGGGTTGTATTTTTTTATTTTTATGGAACCCGCTCGTTTTGTCTCCACCGCTCCCCCGTTATCTTGCGCAAATGTTAGACGCAACTTTGTTAGCATATCCCAAATAAACGTGAAAAAAGACCTAATACTTCCTATGAATTGCGCCAAATTCCAGCGGACGATGATGCAGAGAAAACTGCGTTCTGGGAACCGGATCCGAAACCAGCCAGCCTGGCAAGGGTATTTGCAAACCTGCCACGATCTCCATTGCACTTGGCTGGTACACGCGCAATCATCAGCGTACGGAGAACTGGATGGTGTGGTGTCCAGCTTTAATGGTGCTGCTTAGATTGAACCCGGAGGCTTTTTTTACTGCTGGTGCTGCTGCTGCTGTCCCTGGGTACGGAACCGTGCTTGTTCCAACTGTCCCTTCTGGGCGGAAGGGGGGAGTGGTTTTTTTTTGTTTTTTTTTTCTTTCCCTTCGCTTCAATTGCGCGGCACAGTAATATGCAAGAACCGGACGTTCAACTAGGTGACTCACACGATTCCCAATCCATTAGCGAAACGACGAACCGAATGGTGGAAAGGTTGGTGTGGCAGTTGCCCTGATGGTGGAGCGAGGGTTTGGGGGGGTCGAACGTCTGCTGCTGACCTCAATGTCTGTCCGGTTTATGGGCTTCCCTTAACCGTTTATGTAACGTTGTGCTTCCTCTGCCCCGGTTGAATAGATTGTTTTGATGGAAACCGTAAACGTGCCTAAGGTGGGACTCGGAAAGCAAGAAGGAAGGACAAGGGGGAAGCAACTGTATTTAAATCGCGTTTCGTTTACTACAAACAGACACATTCTATTCGCGGCAACAACACTGCACGCAAGTTGTAAAATGCGCCACCGTTACCGTTTGATGGTTTGCTGTATTTTCACCCTGGTTTTGTTTAACGATACGTTTAAATGCCATTTTAATAGGTTATGCCGTCGCTTGAAGGTGTCCATTTGCACCAACATATAATTTTTTTCATATTTCTTTGCTTTATTGAAGGATGTTAAAATTCTGGTTAGAATTTTGCATCATTAAAGCGTAGTTTTATTACAATATGATTCAGTTTTATGCAAAATTTCGTACATTTCTGTAATATTTGGTCGTCTTTTAATTCAGTTGAATAATACACAACAACACAGACTCATAACTTAACATGATTTACTTGAAGATCTGGAAATTTACATGAAACAGATAATATAGAAAATTCCCCCTCGCTCCAAAAGCCGACGGCTAACGGGGCTGAGGCTATTCCGGCAAAGCCGACCACCACCAATAACGTTGATGATCATGCAAACAGAAAGCTCGCTCCCGTGTCAGTTGTTTCCTCCCCACCCTGGAAGGAGGTCAAAACGAATCGATTTCTTGCCTTCCTCCCCCCCACCCTTTTTCCCATTTCGGTCTGTACGGGAGCTTGGGCCGAGCCTGCCAGGGACCGGAGTGGGGGAAAAAAAGCTTAGTCATCTAAGTCCCCATAAAGTATGCATTCGACATTTGCCGACGCCACGCGGCCCCACGGGATGGTGGTGAGGCTGTGTTTGTATTGCTGCCCGCGCTTCTTAGGCCGTATTTTATATTCGTCACACATTGTTTGTTCTTTTTCTCCGTACCAAAAAATTTTGCATTCAAAGATAAATCATGAATTGCGCCGACCCCCGGCTTTAAACAATTTCGTTTGCATAGAAATGAAAAGCTCTCGGCTTCTCTTGCCCAAATCACTCTCTCTCCCTTTCTGTTTTTTTGTTGCTTTATTTCCTTCTCTGTTCTTTTCCATCTTCCTTCACGCATACACGCATATATTTCGTTTGTTTTGCTTTTACCATTTTACCACCGTTTGCCAGGAAGTTGCCCCCAAACTCCGCTTTCCAATGGTTGTTCGCCCAGTTTCCGGTGCTGTTTAAAATGAAAAAAAAAAGAAAAGCAAAGAAAACACTTCCCACCTCTCCATACCTTCCTTTTGAGGTCAACCGGATCGATCGGACGACGACCACCCGCAACGGGCGCAGCATCGAATTTGAAATCAGCATTTGATTGATTTTGATGTTTTTTCCCCTTTTCTTTTCGATTTTACGTCCAATTGACGGGGGGAAATTGAAGCAAGTGAAAAGAAGTGCGTTTGGCCAAAACTTTCCTACCCAAACGCCACCACAGCTGACACGGAGAGTGCCCGGCACCCGGTTACGGATCGGATTAATTATCGGCTGGCAAGAGTAATGATGGAAACAATTTCGTTGGCAGCAAATGGCCGTTCGAAATCGATTCCGCCAGAAAGGTGAAAATCCCTTTGCCCGATTGCGCTAGGATCTGCCCGAGAAAGTCGGCGAGAAGCAAACAATGGTTTATCGTGTTCTGTTTCCCTCTCTCTCTCTCTCTCTCTCTTTCTTTCTGGCTGCTTTTCACCCTTTTGAGTGTTCTTTGTTCTGTACACCAGCAGCAGCAGCAGTACCGGACGCTTGGGGAAAGAGATTACGCGAACTGAAATTAATTAATGTATAAAGGGGATCAGCCAAATGGACAGGAACGAACAGCAGCGCAATTCGTGCTCTTTCAGATGGAGCGCTTTTCGGGAAAGGTGTTCGATGGCTACTGTTAAAGATAAATGGCAAACCAGCATATCAATGTAATGAGTAGTATCGATACAGGCATTGCAATACCTGGTTATCAATGAAATTAAATTTCGATGTTCTACGGTTCAGATCAATACGGTGCTGGCTGATACCCGTTACGTGCGTTACCGCATAGCGGGCATTGCGTTAACGATAAGCAAACGCTTCACACTGGGCTCAATAATGTGGGAATATATCTGAAGCGACCATCTGACGTTGTTTTTAGGATTATTTACACCTTTCAAACAAACTTGTACGAATGTTTTGCAATTGTAATTTATATCAAGGTAGCTTAGACCCGTTTTGGGAAAATACCCGCTTGTATCTCTTATTTTTTCAATAAAATATAAATTATACAATTTGATAGAAATTATCCATTTTGGGGTTTTACGATTTCAGCTAATTTGTGCTAATATAAAGTTTGACATTTGGCTTCGACACTCCATACAAACACACGCCAACCTAAGGAGTTAGGAGTAACGCGCATCACATTTGTTCCTGCTTGCTAACTTGGAAGGCTATATTTCTTCGTGAGAATTTTGAAAAACAGGAAACTGCTGACAGGAACGATTCATTAGCCAGTAGCATATTTAGGAACTAGATCAGACTGTCTGTCTGTCAAAAGGCTTGAAGTGACTTTGGTCATGATGGACTCTTTCGTCACTACACTAGATCAGAGCAGGTATTGTATCAGTTCCTTCATCGAAACAGGTTTACAATTCGTTTCTTGACTGAGACAGATTCAAGCACAATTCTTGAATTGAAATAACATATGGAGGAGCTGCAGGACTGGTGTGGGTTCAGGATCAGTTCCAGGACTATTATGGGTTTAAAATGACTACCAGGCCCGATAAGTGTTCGGGGAAGCTGATATGGATAACTCCACAACTGGTATGGATCGGGGATCATTTCCAGGGCCAGTATAAGTTCAAGATCATTTCCAGGAATGGAAAGTTCAATACCAGTTCTTAGCCTAGTAGTAATTCTGGTTTAGTTTCTGGATCTTTATGGGTTGATGAGCACTTCCAGGACAGGTTAGGGTTCAGAATCAGTTCCAGGTCCATTATGGGTTTAAGTTGACTTCCAGGACCGGCAGGTGATCTGGATAAGCTCCAGGTCTGGTATGAATCCAGGATAACTGCCAGGGCCAGTATGCGTTCAAGTTTAATTCCATGAATGGTAAAGCTTCTGTATAAGTTGCAGGATCAGTATGGAATCAATACCAATATCAATTGATTGAGTCTTAGTGGTTCAGGCTTAGCTTCTGGATCTTTATGAGTTGGGAAGCAGTTCCAGGACCGGAGTTCAGAGTTCAGGATCAATTACAAAATGGGATCTGGTATCTGGTAAATGTATCTTTTCTAGAGCCAGTATGGTTTCAGAATAACTTACATGATCGGTATGATTTCAGGATCTATTCAAAACCCAGTATGGGTTCTAGTAGCAATTCTAGCATAGGTTTGGATTGGGCATCAGTTCGACTACCAATTAAGATTCAGTATCAATTGTTGTTCCTTTCGGATTTAAGGGACACCTGGAAATAGAGATACGTAGCCATGTAAACGGGTCAAAATAGATAATATAAACAATGCTCAGTCGTGAACTTCAGGTTGAGTCTTATTTCGTGCTAGGTTGTGGGTTTTGTATTCAACATAAACATAAACATCAACAAAATCTTCAAATCGGTTGCATTACCTTCACGGAAAAGCAAGCACCTAGCGTGTCAGCCCTCGTTTTTTCAGAGCTCAATTTGTCAGTAACAAATAATGTTCAATATAAGCAAAAATATTACAAACCTAACGCGTAGCCTACACATGTACTTTGCTGTCATGGAAACCAGGCCACATAAACCGGCTTTCAACATCAACCGCCTCAAAAGCCATGTCCATAATGTTGGCCCTATCGGCGCCCCATAGCAACCGAGACCCTCTTCCGTTGAGTTGTTGCTGTTTTTCCTTGTTCATTCCACATCAAGTGTATATATTTTCCAAAATCTAATCAATCTCCATTAGAAATTCATTAGCCGTGTGGCAGTCAATTTTCCACGAAAATCGAATATCCTTTCAACACACGGTGGTACCCGCTCCCGCGATTGAATGTTTCGAAACACACAGTAAATAACAAAACAAACAACATGTAGTAACTACTGCTCGGAAGAAATTCTCGAATTTTCCACAAGCTTTGCTCCCTTTTGCTCGTCCATCATCCTTCTTGGTTGCTCGGGCAACACCGTACACGGTCGTGCTGTAGGGAAGGTTAGATTTTGGTTGGGGACACGTGATAATGTTGCTACCTCTTTAACGCCCACAAACACCCGATTCGAGGGAGGTCGGTCGGTACCGAACCGCAAAAAAGGGACAACAACGATGTCGTTACAGTCTCGCACAGAATATCAGGCACACACACACACACCCCTAAAGGCACACGGGTGGTAAAGTTGTTTGCGGGATTTGGGTAATATGCGGGTTTCGTTGTTGCCTTGGTGTCAGGGAAAGCTGGCAAGTCGGAAAATCGTGAAATTGCTTGCCACGTTACTATGGTAGCTTTTTGGGAAGCATAATTTTGACTGAAATAAAAAAAAAGGAATTTGAAGGCTAAATGAACTATTCAAAACTTCAGCTCAATTACTTCCCTCAGTCGTTAAATCGAGCAGTAACGAATACGAACGAAAAAGTTCAGAACGAGAGTGCGTTTGTTGCCAGGATTCAATCCCAAAAATAAAAAATGGAACACAAACACTATCGTCAGCGGTGTGCCAAGCGGGAGACGATTTCGTCACGTTACGTTCCCGCATTTCACAAGACTAGACAAAGTTGCAGTCCGATGTAGCACCGGATTGTGCATTGCTTCTTCAACGCTTCCCGGTGCTGAGCAAACAGACTTAAGCGTCTTTTTTCGTTTTTATTCACTACTTTGCGTACCGTTTCTCCTGTTCCTCACTACCCCTGTGGATCGTCGCCTGTCTCGGTGAGTGAATAGAAAATGGTAACGATTTTTCTCCAACTTTTCATAAACCGAGCGTCGGCGCGACGAGCAGTACAAGTAACAAACGCGCGTACGTGAAGCAACAAACCCGGGATGTGGCCCGCCTGTCCGCGCCAACCGAATCGAACGACAAAGTTGTTTACGTTTTTTCCATACACGCCTAGTAGCAACTTCATTCGGGGCGTATGTTAATATCACCCAAAAGAAAGAAAAAAAACCTTTCGCGCATAAATTCTTTACGCTGATGGACGTTTCTGGAACGCTATCCATATGCGGACGGTTATGCTTAACGAGCTGGCTAGAAGTTTCCAGGATTGCTTTCCTCTCTTTTTTGTCTGGTTGTTGTAGTCGTTACTTTCTTTTTGTGTAGACGATGATGCAGCTCGCTTTGCAAAGTATGCTTTCTTTTGTGTGAAGTATTTGGTGGACGGAATCGAAAAGAAAACAAAAATCAATCAAAGC